>NC_041359.1:20875112-20877612 GCF_900634415.1 Cottoperca gobio
TTGTATTCAGGTTATTGTTTTCAGAAATTGCCAGCTGCCCGCGCGCCACAGAACGCCACTTTGTTGTGATTACAAGATCACAAAAAATGCAAACCACACCACTCGCGCTCCTGAATTAAATATAAGTGGTCAGGGAGATGCTCTTTCGTTGCCTAAAAACACCAGACATGGGAGGCAAACCTTCCCTTTATCTTTCAGCCTCAAACCATAATTGACTTTCTTGTAAAAACTCTATCTGCTGCTGACCTGCCACAACTAAAGATTAAAAAGATATAACATGAAAGCAATAAAAGAGACTTAAAAAAAAACCTAATATGCTATAAAAACAGCCCACAGTGTCCAAGGTAAACATCTTCATAATGAATTGTCACATGCTTGAAGACATTTACTGCATCCCACCGGGCTGCACGGAGAAGCCGGAGAAAACAGAGTAGCTTGAACATCTCGCCTGTCATGGCCGCCTGACGGTTCAGCACAAAAGGCTCCGTCGCTGAGCATTCAGGTCCATTATTTCCTTTTCATCACTGACAACTACACCCACACACAGCTGTGTGTTCATGAGTTTCCACACTTATGATGAGACCCGAATGTCCTCTCAAGGACAAAACCTCAAACTATGGACATTTTAAGAGTCCTCACTTGATAAAAGGAGAGGTGTGTGTGTGTGTGTGTGTGTGTGTGTGTGTGTGTGTGTGTGTGTGTGTATGCTGACATCAGCTTTAAATCACTAATATCTGTTCAAACCAGCTGGATTGAGGCCATTCTGGACCTTCCATCATCATTATGAAGGTGATTTGGCACTCAAGATATGAGACGTACAGTATAAATAATGACAGCACACTACAGCACAGCACATATTAAACCACGGGCAACCTCTTATTAATATTATTCTCTTTATAGAATAGTTTATATTTAGAATATTTTCACTTCTACTCTTTCCTGCCTCTTCGGGGCTTATTTTCCACCTGCACCTCCACCTTCAGTACATGAACATGAACTAATTGTACTGTGTGAAGCATGAAATCAGATCACAGTTTAATAATTATTTTTAACGATGTCTGGATTATACCAAATTGTGTTACAGTCTGTATTTCTGACAAAGTAGCTGCTCCAGGAACATTTGCTGTGGTATGAATCTGCACTTGTTGTTACCAACAGGAACCACAGGTGTCGCCAAATCAACCAGGAGTGAAATCTGTAAGACAAATGAACGAGCATGCTCACCGGGTTCGGGTGACTGCATTTGAAACCATTTGAATTTCCAAGCTGAAGTCGGTCACTTGCGTTTAATGTGTTTGTCTGAGTGCCAAGAGAGTCAGTGTCTTCTCAACGCAGACTCCTTCAGAGAGAGAATACATTAAGATGAAATGGACTGGATGTTTAAAACGAGGCCCTGTGGTCAAACACAAAAGCCTTTCAAATATTTCGCCTCATCACCTCATCTATACAATTTGAGTCTTCACCTTCTTTTATCTCATTTCTTTTAACGCATGGAGAACATGACAGAAAGAATAAAGATAAGAATTCAGCTTTAAAAGGATGCCATGATGTTTCAACCCAAGGCTGGTGAAAATATGGAAGAAGAAGGAGATGAAGGAGAAGGAGAAGAAGATGATGAAGGAGAAGAAGAAGGAGAAGAATGAGAAGAAGGAGGAGGAGAAGAAGGAGAAGGAGAAAGAGAAGAAGAAGATGAAGGAGAAGAAGATGAAGGAGAAGAAGAAGATGAAGGAGAAGAAGAAGAAGAAGAAGGAGAAGAAGGAGAAGAAGAAGGAGACTCCTTCGATTCCTGCTCCCCTCTTCCTTCTCCTCTTCCTTCTCCTCCTCCTCTTCCTCTGCCTCCTCCTCCTCCTCCTTCGCCTCCTCTTCCTTCGCCGCCTCCGCCTCCTTCTCCTCCTCCTTCTCCTCCTCTTCCTTCTTCTCCTCCTCCTCCTTCTCCTCCTCCTTCTCCTCCTCCCCCTCCTCCTCCTCCTTCTCCTCCTCTTCCTTCTTCTCCTCCTCCTCCTCCTCCTCCTCCTCCCCTCCTCCTCCTTCTCCCCTCTTCCCTTCTCCTCCTCTCCCTCTCCTCCTCCTTCTCCTCCTTCTCCTCCTTCTCCTCCTCCTCCTTCCTCCTCCTCCTCTTCCTTCTCCTCCTCCTCCTCCTCCCTCCTCCTCCTCCTCCTTCTCCTCCTCCTCTCCTTCTCCTTCTCCTCTCCTCCTCCCTTCTCCGTCTCCTCCTCCTCCCTTCCTATTCCTTCTCCTCCTCCTTCTCCTCCTCTTCCTCCTCCTCCTCCTTCTCCTCCGCCTCCTTCTCCGCCTCCTTCGCCTCTTCTCCTCCTCCTCCTCCTTCTCCGGCTCCTCCTTCTTCTCCTCCTCATTCTCCCCCTCTTCTGCTCCTCCTACTCCTCCTTCTCCTGCCTCTTACTCCTCCTCCTTCTCCTCCGCTTCCTCCTCACTCCTCATCCTCTCCTCATCCTTCTCCTCCTCCTCCTTCTCTCCTCCTCCTCCTCCTCCTTCTCCTCCT
>NC_041359.1:20880112-21010112 GCF_900634415.1 Cottoperca gobio
AGTTCAAATTGTTCAGATAATTGACTGCAATTTTAAGAATCGATTATATATTAGTAATAAAACGAAAAGATAGAAAAATAATGACAGAGTTGTAGCTCTGAAAATAAATCATTGAAGGGTTCCTGCACATCTAATGATAATAGTCTGCTTACTGTTTTCTTTTTTCATTAATTAATCAAGTTAATTAAGCAGGATGACATACTGAAATGTCTTCTTTTGTTCTACTAACAGTGCAAAACAAATGTGCAAAATAACTCAGTTAAAAATGACATAAAACGAAGAAAAGCTTAATATATTTAAACTCAAGGTGACTCAAACGATTATTAATTTATCAAATTAGTTGCCAAATTAATATAAAGATGTCAGCATACACAAGAACATCATGACACGGACGCAAACACACACCACTTTGTATCACTAATAATGTCAGTAACAGCGACATTTAGCAGCGAGGAGGCGTGTGCTGTGTCAGGACGCTCTGCATGGAGACACAGTGGCAGCAGTGTCACACACAATGGGCCAGTGTGTGTGTGTGTGTGTGTGTGTGTGTGTGTGTGTGTGTGTGTGTGTGTGTCTGCATTTTATCTACATGCTCAATGTCATGAGAAAGTGTGTGTGTGTGTGTGTGTGTACACTGTGTTTGCATGCCTGGCTGCGTGTGAAACAAAAGGGACATAAAACTGTGTCCCTCGAACTCTGCCCCCCCCCCGCGCCCCCACTCCACTCTTCCCCCCCAATCCTCATCCCGAGTCCCTGAGACACATGTGAGTGCTTATGTCTCCCAGCTAATTCGTTTAATCACCTAGTAATACCAAAGGCAGGCCACGCTGATTTGAAAAGGACCAACAAAAGCATTCAGCCTGATAGTAGCAGGAGTTGCAGCAGTGACACCCACCATCATTCACTGCTCAAATACAAGCACTTCACTTCTTAAAACCGTATATCACTCCAACAAGATCCTTAATCAGTGGACTCCCATGGTTCCAGGGCCATGAAGCATAGGAGACAATTCACTATTAATTAAAGTTAAGAAAGACTGAGTGTTTGGCTCCTCTTGGCTGTGTTAACTTCTTACACCACATCTTGAAGAATGCAACGGGATTATTTTGTTAGGGACATTTCCAAATGAAAGAACTCGATCCAATTTCATGTTTAAAAAATGAACAACACGGCCTCTAGGAATGATATGCCCTCTTCTAATTTCATGATTTAGCTGAACCATAGGGGCTTTTGCTAAATGAATTGAGCCTTATCAAAGCGGTAAGGTCATTGGAGACAAAAGTAAATCCGTAACATTAGACTGTGTGGTAATTGTCAACACGCTCCGTCTGTCACTGGTGAAAATGACGTCCTCAGCTGACATTAAACTGGAAGAGAACCAATGCAGAGCCCACTCTTTGCATACCAGAAAAGGCTCGACAATGTGTGGCATTTACCACATGCTAATAGGTGCTAAGCATGTAGCACACAAAACATCTTAATGTTGGATGGGTTGCACTAAGGCTGAACTCATGAATCAGATCTTTATGATTGTTGTTGTGGATCTAAAACAATAAATCCTGCTTTTGACTTTAAGAACAATCCTGGTTTATCACAACTTCGCTCTTCCATCATTTAATCAAGTACTGAGATCTCAAAACACAGCGACGGGGCAAGAAACAGGAGCGTTCGTATTATCAGACGGGGACAAATCCTAATATGACAAAATGCAATTGAGATGTCAGAGTAGGTGAAATAGAAAGAATGTCACAAGCAACATCCAGCTTTTCTCGTTCTCCAGAGTAAACTTGATCAAACCTACTAAGGGAGGGAATAAAGACCAAAGCTTACTGTTGACGACAAGAACCACAAATATATTGTTACAATATCCACTTTTATGTAACTTACAGTGTTCATATATACACATCACCTTGTTCAAAATGACATTTTCAAATGAACACATTGGGGACATGACGGATGGTGTTGACGGCGAGGTACTCTGACAATCTGATGTACCATTGACTGGAAGCCACTGATAAAGTGCGCCTGAAACCCAACCCAAATGTGTGCCGTTATCCCCATTTTTAAAAAGATAACCGTTTCTCAACTTCAATTTAAGCCGTTTGGAGCAGCTGTGAACACTTTTGTCTTCCAACGTGATCGGACGATACGTCGTACAAACTACTTCTTTTAAAGCATTTCAATAATCGCTCACTTATTGTTGGTGTGTTCTTGGTTTTCTCCTCGGACTAAATTTGACTGACTGTGGTTTGTTTAAAACTTTAAATCTTTCCGTTGTACTTGTGATTCCAGATCTAAGTACAATGTTATCATCACAGATAACAAAAAATATGAAAACAATGCCCAAGTTGTAATAAACCCGACGTTTCCTTCACTGATCATACAGTAGCAGCGGCTCTTCAACTTAGTTTCTTGGTTTATTTTATTTCAGAACTGCAATTTTACTCAAACGTTCTCATTATCATACACTGGCAATTAATTTGGGCCCTGAGTCCATGTTTTGGAAACACTTCACAAAAGGCTAATGACACAGCACATGGCCATTAAAACAGGAAGCAGTTGGTTTTGACTGCTGCACTGAAGTTTGACATCTGACCTTTCTGACAACCGCAGCCATTAGCCGAAACACGACCCCCTGGCCATGTCAGAGTAAAGTCACTGAAGTCAAACTGACAGAATGCAGGTCTGAGTTTGGAGAGTCGACACACACCTTAAAACACAGTGCTAGTCACTGTACACCCACAGTGTAGAGATTGAAGTACTACTGCAGTTCCCCTCAGTCAATGAATCACTGATTCATTTTCTGTTTAATGCTGCTTTTCATTAGATTAACCTCTTTTAAATTATGTGCTCAGATTCCAGTATTATACACGTCTGTGTCCTCTAATGTTGTTCACTGTATACGAGTTACATAATGTCTTGATGCTACATACACTAATTATGTATTCTATATGCTAATCTTTTAATCAGGCTTTATTTTTGCTTCACCTTCACCTACAATGATTTTCATTCATGTCTCCGTCTCCATGTATATCTTTAGTTTTGCCATGGAAGAAAAGCAGATTTCATGAAAGTGCCAATTTCATTATTGTGCATCCCATTCAATCAGCATTCAATTGGAATGAGATTACTTTTTGGAAATGTTCAGATCTCTTTCATGTTCATTTTATTTTCTCTCCCATTATGTTGCGTTACGTTATGGACGTCTTTCTCGGCTCCCTTAGCAGTGACAGCAGCCGTTTCCTTTTTCAACAACAAAAATGAGAATAAAAAGGAGACCTTCTTATTCGGTGGCAGAGGGGAGCAGAGGAGTGGAAAGAAAAAGCAGAGTAGCAGCTGCTGCTGTACGTAAACAGATAAACAGAAAACAGGGCAGGCTTCAGTGAGCCAGAGCTCCTCGAACGACACACACACACACACACACACTATTAAAATGGCTTCTTTTTGATACCTTACTTTAACAAATATAAACATGTTTTTCTATAAAAAGCTAAAATTCACATTTTTGGAACTCAATTTTGTTTCTTGCAGAGAGTTAAAGGAATAAATTGGCACTGTACTGTAAACTGTGAAGGTAAGGAAATCCACCCTACCAGCACTTCTAAAGCTCACTAGTTAACATGGTGTTAACATTGTATATTTTGTTTGTTTAATCTGTACAAATAACTAAAACTGGTGATGCTTTGAGTTGATGGCTTATTCTTAAAATCAGTCTTGAAAATCATCTTTGTTCTGGAGCTTTTGACTGAATCACATGCCACTTCAAGAACACTGCACACATTGTAAATTGCGTTTCAGGTTTAAATCTGAAACGATCTGATCAAAGAATACTGTAGTAATCAATAATACAGATGTGGCCAGAAGTGCAATGCCACATTTGGTACCCAGCCCTAAATATTAGGATCATTCCAACTGACTGGAAGATGAACTGAGCAGAGCGCTCTGATTCATGAACAGGTTGTTGTAAAAAGAAAAAAATGTGTAATTTACTTTCCATAGGACTGCTCATATCAGTGTCCCATGAGATAACGTATAGCCAGAAAGCGTGTTTCTATTGCAGCACTGCACCACTTCTCCATCGCACCAGTCAATACACCGGCTTTTCTCACTCCCTCTGTTTGTCTTTCCATCACGCCGTCACTCCTCCATCCCTCTCTCCCTCGGCGTCGACTAAGAGGACGTTTTTATTCTGTCTGGATTACTTGTCCTAGTTGGCGCTGGGCGTGCTGGTGGGGAGAGAATTTATTTCCTCTTGTGAAGCCTTGATTTAAAGCACTCAGGTCAACTAGATTCTGGGTCATTGTCTCCCCTGTCGTAGTGAACCAGGGCAGAGGTAGATATCAGACTGCATGTCGACAAAAGCAAAGTGTTGCTACAGGATGGCCAGCTGCATTTAAAGCTTTAGTTTTTGTGCCCACAAGTAATTCAATATTCCACAGCAATAAACATGTAGAAGCTCAACTCCGCTCATAAGCACCCAAACTACATTAGTTTATGCGCACATAAGCTGTTTACTTGATGATTTTAAATACAGAGACGGTAATCTTGCAGTAAATATACATTTTCACTGCCAGGGCTAATCCTGCAGGGCCTACTGACCAAAATGTAAGTGACCAACATATTAATCGCTGCTAGTACGCTAATTATAATTCCTGTTAACCTTATTCATGGTTGTACTTTGTCCTGCCTGACACAGCCAGGTCAACACCGCTCCAGGGCCAACAGTACATTGTACCGCCTGCAATCCACTATTTAGCCAAGCTGGACAAAAGAACTCAGAACTCACTTCAAATCATCTGAAAGGAAAAGTGTAAGACGTAGAGGTCAATTAATGTCTATGAACAAATCCTGGGAGGGAGGAAAGATTGTAGTTCCAAGACTTGTTATACTTTCTGTACTTGTGATGGGACCAAACATGTCTGGATTTCTGTAAGAAAAGACTGCAGGATACTACCTCCAAGTAGCAGCAGTTTGTCTTTTACAGTGTTCTTACCTTATTGGGCAAATTCCAATAATACTACTTAATTATTTAAAGAATCTGCTATGACACTAGAACAAACTAAATCTGCTACTTGTTTGACGTCATTACATTTTACCCAGCATGCTTTTTGCAGCATGTTTCTATAAAAAAAAAAAGTATCTTCTCCTGCTTCTCCATCTTGATTTTGACATTTTGAGAAAGTGGAGGATGCAGAAGACAGAAATATGATGCTAAATATACTTACAACTAAACAAGCAAAGACGAACAAACCTGCTCTGTGTTAAATATTGAGAGATGATGAAATACGCTATCAATCTGCTACAGTGTCGTTGGTGTGGTGTGAATAAAAATGAAGTTTTACAAAGTGGAAAACACTTTGTATGCTCGCTGTAGGTTCTTGTGCTCTCCTATTGGATTCAGAGGAGGAGTTTTCTTCCCCCAAAATGAAAATGATGTGAGGAATGGCAAGTAAATAAAACAAAAAACACGGGCCCTAACCGCCACACAACCAATAACATTGCGTGTTAACAAAGTGCAGCAACAAATTAGCAAAAAAATGCATTTCTAACTAACCCACCCTTTTGCCTCAGAGAGACAAACTCCCATCTCGTTTGTATATTGTAAACTTAAATCTCCTAAAAATGAACTGTAACAAAAGGGGTTAAGACGTGCATGCTTTTCTTCCATGTGCTGCAGAGAGACAAAACTATGTCAACTGACACAAGCATACAGAAACATTTTCCATTCCTGCACAAGCCCTCCACAGTGTCAGCAGCCGGGTGGAGGGAGGCCGAAGCCTCAGATTACCCTGCAGACAGTGTGTAAACTGAAGGATTTAGAGCACTCTTTCTGTACACCTCGTAAGCTCCTTGTTTATCTTTGCTAGGTACACTGAGGTTTCTTGTAGGAGCCTTTAAAATCTATTTAACGTGTATTTTGAGCGGGTGCTTGTTTTTTATTATGCAATGTACCAAAAAGGAGATACATCTCAAATGGGACATGAGGTCAGAATCTGTTCTATTAACTCATAGGATTAAACCTCATCACAAAGAGGAGGAAACATACAGCGAGTAAGATGGACTACCATGTTTAGTGGGTATGGGCATTTCAAGCAAAGGTACCATTCTTTACAGATAGATCATTTAATGACGACTCAATTAATTGACTACTCATTACAGCTACAAATGCAATTCCTTCCTCGTTCATTTGTAAGCCTTTTTTATTAAACCGTCCACTGGTTACATCCATGTTTGCTAGCTTCTCCTTGATCGTCTTTGCAGGCGGATTACTACCCCCTTCTTCGATCACTGCAATAGCATGAAACCAGCGGCAGGAGTGTGCATCACGTCCCCCGTGTGCTCACGCTTGTACGTGATACAAACAAAACAAGGACCCACTCGTAAAACATTGCTTCACAACGCTATTAACTTCACATGTTACCTTTACCATGGAGCTTTACTTTGTTTCACAACATACGTGCCATCTCTTACACATGCATTGCATAACCTATGCGACCCAAACATTACAACTCAACAGACTTTTTCAATACACAATAGAAGAGCAACGTGTGAACTATTGGGAAACTCTCTTCCAGATAATTTAATCAGAAATGTTGCATGTTCTCTGTGTGTAAGAAGCTTAAGTCTTCTCATCTAGACTCAGTCATCTGTATTCCTGTCTTACAGTCAATTAGGCTAACTTTGAAGGAATATGATTCACCTCTTCTCACCAGCAGGCACTCTGCAGTACAGATTCATGCAGTGCCATGTCTAAAAATGAGTTTATTCTTCTTACTCTGCTTCGTTATTATGCAAGCCTGTAGTTTCCCTTTGCTTTTCATCTCTGTTATTGTGTGGCTCCTTCTATTCCTTGAAATTATTATTTATTTATTTTTTATAAATGGACGGCTTTTATTTCACCTGCCCACCACGAATCGATTGCTTTCTGTTAAATCAGCAGAACATTGTGCAGGTCTGAAGTGAAGGCAAGACAACCAGCAGAGATCTAGACTCTCCGGTCAGGGTTGCCCACCTTCCCTGACACGACACTGATCCCTACTGGAGTCAATTTAGAGTTTTCTGCAGATTTTGTTGTGTAGATAGTTTAACAAAAGGACACAACCTCAGTGTAGGAAAAACCCGGCCTGCAGCCTCTCTGCACAACAGCAGCAGCCCATGTTTAATGCCCGCTGTCCTGTCCCGGTCCTGGGTGGGGTTATTCGTCCATCTGCTCCTCGCTGACATGAGCAATTCATGTTTATTTTAGACCAATCTGTCTGTTTATTTATAAAAGGGTTTGACCACAACACACCCAGGCCTCCTGGTCCTAGCCCGTCCTAGCCCATCCCCCCCGCTGAAGTTATCCGGTTCACTCTAATCTCAAGCAAATTCAGGAATATCCTCTATTTTTATGTTTCTTTTCTAAATTGTTCCTCCTACTCTTTTTCCCTCTTTAGTCTTCTCTCTGGCTCTGCATGTCTGGAGCTCTGTCCCACTGTTGAGTCATTGTGTTGCCTAATGATGGTTTGAGTCTCAGGCTAAGACCCATCCAGAGTAAACAAGGCTTAGACTCAGCCATCCTGCAGTAAGTGTCACTTCTAATCCACTACTAAACCAAGATGGGTGCGCAGTGAGCCTCCACTGTCCCAGCTACTGTGACATGGCCGGAGCAAGAGCTAACCATGCTGATTTATCATTTTACTACATTACAGAACAGAGATCTGTCTGTATTTGTTAGTTTCAGAAAACCCAGGGCAGACAAAACAGATGAGAGTACAGTTGATCTGCACAATATGTTCTTTCTGCCAGAGTAAATTCACATAAAAAAAACATCATCCTGTAGCTGAAATATTCCTTTTGCAACCAAATCTTTCTTTTCTGTGTTCTCTCCTGCTCCTCTATCATTTCCCGGTTGCGGTCGACAACAAGCAGGGCCTGCTCTAGTTGTTAGATAAATTGATCAAGAATGATTGTGATTGGTGGTTTGCTGTGCAAGCAGAGTTCTCAGAGCAGACTTCTATGTAGATTAGTCATGAAAAATGTTTTCCTTTTGTATCAAGCAGCAAATAAAGTTGTAGAATGAGGTGATAGTTGGCCTTACTTGACATTGCCCGTCCTGCGGTGCAAAAATCGCAAAAATAACATTGACAACATATATTTGGTCAAAAAACGACTTTCCTCAGGTTCATCCATTTGTGATCCGATGCAGTTTCACACTGCTAGTTTAGTTTGAATCTGGGACACTTAAGGATTCACGGCTCATTTATTGTTATCATAATGCAATAATACGGGAAGATACCGTGGGGCGGTGATAGTCTCAAGGTCCGCTGCACTTAATCCAATCACCACGCTTCCTTCTCCTTCTCTTAAACAGGCTTCAAACAAACCTAATGTGAAGATAGCATCATTTTATGACATTTCCAAATGATCTCCTGTGTGTGTGGTGTGTTGTTTACATTTGAAGTAAATAATGGAAACAACCTGAAAGGTAAAATAAAAAATAATGGTTCTCAAATCTCAGTCGATATTGGGATTCATATTGTTGCTGATTTACTTTTCTACCATGTGGTCATTTTAATGTTAGAACTGTTTTTGAGTCACATCTAAAAAAGAAATAACGTTCCTATATACTAAATTTCTTTTAAAGCGGTCAACGTGATTGTTTTAAGACCTCCTGCTGACAAACAAACAGGACAGAAACAACATACCTTCCTTAGTGGAGGTAATTAGATAGCTGGACTGAAACCCAGCGGGGACTTTGACCCACAGCAGGAGAAAACTGACAGTCATTGTGTCATCGGCGGTGCAACAGAAGGCCACATAGCTGAAGGAGCATCAGTTCTCACTGGTTTATAAAACCTTAAAGGGAAAAACATTAGCGGTTAACAGAGCGTGGTATGTGTGTGAGTAGTTTGTGTGTGTATTGAGGGTTTTCAAGCACAGCGAGCCATCGTCAAAAAAGGGCAAAAAATGACAGTTGAGACACACACACACACCCTTCAACTGCAGCTTTGGCCCTACCAGGCACCAGAGTGGGCAGTCAATTGTAGACCAATGGCTGTAGAGCGCAGACAAAGATGCAAGACAGAGCAAACCAGACATTAAAAGGCCCCATCTCAAACAGCAGAGGGGGAATTCATAAAAACAGCCTTCAAAAAGAAAACACACACACACACACACACACACACACACAGACACTTGCAACACTTTCGATGTTGGCTGAATTTTGTCTTTGAAGTTCACCAGCTGTGTTCTCTAATCTAAAAGGCATTTTGCACATCAGGAGAGCAGAATGAATGAAAGCATGAACCTTTATGGACAGTGAAAAACAGTTGGAAAGCAATGTAGATATTTGATATTATGAAGATAACTTGGATAAGACGTGGGAAAATCCAATAATTCCATGTACATATGAGTAATGTGCTGAACACAAACTAGACCAGAGAGGCTTGCTTGCGTATTTTCCACAACAATGTGAGGAAAAACATTCACAATGCCCCCCTCGGTCAAACGCCTTCCTGAACACACAGTGCAGGCCACAAACTCTATGAGCTCACTTCCTGTTCACAACACTTCACTGACTCTGATTGGTGGTTCTGCTAAAGACACAGTCTGCATGAGAGGTTGGGCTTTAACACTGAAACATGTAATGAGCTACAAATACAGCACAGGGTTTTTAAAAAAAGGATGTAAAACACTGAGTTATAAAGAACACTGTTTATGCATGAAAGCCTAAAGAGACAGGAGTTTTACTTTTCCTTTAACTGCTTCATGGACATCAGTGTGAAGAAACATAGATGTTGAGAGTGAGTGAAGACGAGGTTGCTCTAAAATGTTAACTAAGAAAAAAAAGTTTCATGGTATGAACCTATATTCCAGGTCACACCAGAAAGTAGTAAAAATGGTAGCAAAATTCATTAATTCATTCGGCCTGATGTGAGGAGTAGGAATGAGTTATGAAAGGGGTGTGAAGGTGAAGGGTCATGTGTAATGAAGGTGGTTTTTTGTCTAACAGAGTGTGTGTAGGGATTAATCAATTGGTATACAACCTCACAATACTGTGGAAACCAAAGGGGACGTCTGCAGATGTCCACCAACAGCCCAAAACCTAAAGATATTCAGTTTACATTGATATAAAGCAGAAATGATAAGTTGGAGCTAGGTGACAAATAACTCAAATAATTTATCAATAAGATTATTTTTCTGCCCGTCATTCAAATAAACGATTAAATCAACAAATTGTTGCAGCTTTAGATTTGATCATAAGGACTGGGTGGTGTACGCCATTTTACTTGTATGATTGTTGAGAAAGTTTTGATTTAGTTACATGTGGAACTTTATGCAAAAGCACAAAGAAAATGTATTTAAATTTTGCGAGCAAAACCACTGAAATGTGATTTCAGTCTGAAGTTTTGATTTTAGATTTCTAATATTTACATTTCCGATAAGTGGATGGATATAAAATTCTAGTGTGGCCGAGCTCCTAAGAAATAGGAGGACTGTCTGGAGCCATAAAGGAGTCTGTAATCCTTCTATTTATCTGAAACCATAAAAAAAACAAATGTGGAGACATGGTAACTTGACAGTGACTATCTGCAAATTAGGAGCCACACACACACACACACACACAAACTAAACGGACACACACATACACACGGTGCTGATCGATCGGGGTGACATGATGCTAAAGCTCTTCTCTACAAAACAGGGTTGTGGTTTTATCCTCTCAGTGAGTGGTCACACGAAGGGTTCATATATCCCAGCATGCACCAATCAGCAGGGGATCCACCATTATGTCTACTGATCACTTAAGTATTTACAAAACCCAAAAATCTGAGGAGCGCGAGTATAACTTACATTTACATCCTCACAATCCTGTCAGTGCATACAGTTGAATACACGCGAGAGAACAATAAGAAATGGGAAGATGCTAATGCTTTCGCCCGGCTTAACTTTTTTGGGGGGGAAATGTGTGTGAAGGCAAATGCATCTGAGCAACTAACACACAACTCTGAAGACAAACCTACATATTCAAATCAACATTCATGGTGGGACAAACCCAGCAGGTGTAAAATGTAAAAAAAAAACACTTTGATGATTTCTAAGTGGACAAGAGACGGGGCCGTGGACTTTATACGCCCCTAAGTAGCCTTAATAGCTGCCCTGAGATTTGCCTGTCTCCATATTAAGACAACAGATTAGCAGACGGCGCCTGGTTGGTAGCTGTAATCAGAACGCTGATCTAGTATAATCGCTTTCCGATAGTAATCCCGCACACTAATTTCAGGCACGGCTCAGAGAAGGCATCTTAATCAGCAGGAGGTCAAGAAGGAACATATTTCCAATGCAAACATGAGACTTCACAAATGTCATGCAACAACTTCTATGTGGTGGTTGTGCGTCTGTGTTGACTTGCTTTGATGTCATTCACAGACGGCACCCAGATCCATTCCTAGTCGTATTTAAGGATAAAGTGAAGCCGGTGTCTTTCAGAGTGCCTCCTGGGCCGCTTCTGTTTCAATATTTTATGAGCAACAGCCAAATCACCGTGTTGGAATAATTAAACATCGGTTAGGGTACAAAACTAGAGAGAATATATTATGGAGGCAGCTCATCAGCGGAAAGGAAGTACTGAAGCAGCGCAGTGTGGCTCCTCGGAGATCAGAGACGGCTCACTCAGAGGAATCTAATTTTGCCATTACACCGTATACAGCCTAATGATTTATTGTCTGGAATACCAGAGGAGCTGTTGGGCTGTATTGCGGAGGAATGCATTGCTTATGCTGCTCACATGTGTGTTGAAGGGTCTGCATTAGGTACACACAATAATTGCAATAAGGCAGCTGTGAGTACTAACAATAGTCATGTTCGTTGACCACAACATCCTTGTTGATCATTTTGGGGGAGTGGATTCAGAGGGAGGTCTGAAGGGACGTGCTGTCAGTGTTGCCAACTTGGCAACTTTCTCGCTAGATTTAGCAACTTTTTGAGCTAGTGCCGTTAGCTACTTAATTGGAAAAGAGTTGGCAACACCAGGTTGGGTTTTTCAGATTGGATAATTTTCTTACTCTTGCTGGCTTCTCCAAATTTACCTACCCAAGCTTTACCTTTGTATTGCATTGTTTTAACTTTACCGTACAGCACTTTAAACCTTCCTCTGTATGTGAAATGTGCTCTATAAATAAAACTGCCATGCCTTGCTTTTACGTCTTCTTGCATGTCTTTGATGTAGACCTGTAGGTCGTTTTCAGGTACTTGCAGGTTTGCATGCACAGATAAATACACAGTCTGTGTACAGGAAGTGTGTCCACATTTGGGCAGATTGTACTCTCTCTAACAGTCCATTTCTAACATGAGCTGACAGCCAGTGCAGATGCTGAAAGGGAACAGCAGGAGAAAGTGCTCAGGACGTCTCTACACATCAAAGATTTAAAAGGCCAACGCAGCCAGGCAGGGATACCACCTACCTTAACAAAGTGTACATCTAGCACAAAGTGACACCAACAAAGGGATGATGTTTTCAGTCTTTTGTGTGAACATGAGGCAGTGACAGCGATAGACAGCCCGTTAATGGTTCAATTACAATGCCGTCATGGTACGAAAGGATTTTGTAAATGTTTAACGTGGCCTTGTCTGTATTATAGTGCTGGTGTTGCGATTGGTCAGGAAATAAAAACAACAAGCATTTAGATAACTAATCTTCTTATTTATTTATTTTATCATTCTAAACTGAAAATCTTTGGGTTTTGTTGGTCGGACAAAACAAGATAATTGATACGTCAGCTTGGACTGGAAAATGGGATTTTTCACTGTTTTCTAGTATTTTACAGACGAAGCGATTCATCGAGAAAATAATCAGCAGATTTATCTATAAATAAATGTTTTGTTAGTTTCAGTCCTTTAAGTAAATTCCAGCTTCTTGAATGTGAGGATTTTCTCTTTTTATATTATTGTAAATTGAATATCTTTCATGTTTTTTTTGTTTTTTTACTGTTGGTCCTTTGGCAGACAGTTATAATAATCGATGTTTAGTCATTCATCAATCAAACACATGCTGGCTCTAACTTCTCATGTGTGAGGATTTGCTTCTGTTTTATATCACTGTGAATTAAATATGTTTGACACAAAATAATAAACGCTTTCTATATTTTCTGTTATTTTTATAGACCACCAATTTCTCAACACATCCATGGAGAATGGAAATAACAGTCACCAGGTGACTCGTGTAAAAGTATACAAACCTATTTTTGGATCATAAGGAAAAAAAACTCTCAGACATGTTCAAAAATGTAAAAGGTGTGCACATATTTTCCATTCAAAAGTTTAAAAACACAGCTACCTCAGTTTACAAAAACCTTAGTTTCCTTACTTTCCTCAGTTCTTGTAGAGGGATTTATAAAGTAACAGCACTTTTGCAAAGTAAATCTCTGCAGCTTTCAGCAGTTTCAAACTGTGTCTAAGTGTCCAAAGTATCTGCTGCAGATATGCAGTAGTGGTTGTCGGAAAGCCATGTGAAACATTGCAGCGGTGTAATGGCAACATCCCGGGAGGATGTAGAAGCCGCTCTGCTAATCTCAAACCGCGTAGCTGAATTCACAAGTAGCGGAAACGACGGTTTTCACCGGTTTGATTGCACGTTAGTGAGACGTTTAGTGACCCTTTCGAAAGGCGGTAAAGTGAGCTAGCTAAAACTGCTCAAAGAAGAGCAGGAGTCAGGCATGCCTCTCCTCCTCCTGCCTGACGCTTCTTCCTCCTCTACTGAGAAAAAAATGCTCTTTTTTCTTCCCCCTCGTTTAGTTTCAACCAGTAAACGGTTCACCCCAAAAAACTAAATGTGTGCACTCACCTCACTCCGGGTCGAGATGTTCACATGGAGGCGAGAGAAAAGCGGAGAACCGGCAGAGAAATCCTGGAGGTTTAAACTTGTCCCGTTAGTAAAGACACAGCAGGACTGAGGAGGAGCAAAGCTCAATGTGTGTGACTCTGTGTGTGTGCGTGTGTGTGTGTCTGCAGAGTCCCTCTCTCTCCTCGCTCCGACAGCGAGTCACTCCTGGAGGGCGGGGCTGAGAGGGAGGAGGAGACTGGAGCGCACTGTGTATGGCAGAGGTGCACAAAGTGGGGCCCCCGACACCGTCAGGGGCCCACAAAACCACACACCACCTCAGCGAAGTTACGTTTGTTTTTATTGGATGGAATTGAATTATTATAATGTTGCATGTGTTTTGCTTTAATTAAGACACACTACTTGGTCATAATATTGTGCCTCGAACTTTGACCTCATATATCCGTCATCAGTCTGTGCTCTCTCTCGGCGGCTCCTTCGATGTGACCTATCATCTGCTGTGCAGAGGATTATGGGTCACAATAGACAGAAGGACATGCTAGCTAGCATACTGCAAAATGCAACCAGATGCAGCAGGGCTTCATGGGATTTTTTGGCAAATTGCATTTGACATAATATGTATTGGTAGAAACTAAATCTTTTTCTGGCATACTAAATACTCAGGTACTATGGGTACTGGAATGCACACACTTTCTTTGCAAGACTGAAAGTCTGAATCATATGGTGGCCCTGAGAGCTTAACACACTGCAACTTTTTTTAAACACATGCAAATAGACAAAACACAAAAAAAAGTGACGCACACGGCTGCAAAATGCTTGTTGTTGCCATGGTTTGTGACTCATTTAGTAATTTAACTCGGCTTTACTTCAGTAGTGTTGGAATATATATATATATATATTTTAGGTCCGACATCAAGACTGTTCATCTGTGCTTCTTCGTTCCTGTATTTAGTTGTGTTTGGTCTATTTGCATGTGTTTTCTACTATGTGCCCAGATTAGGTTAATCATTCAATAACTCTAATGCTTGTTTGTAGCTCTCGATATTCAGAAAACTCTAATCAGACTTTCTATTTAATTTATTATTTATCAGTATCAAATACGTCAGAAATATACTGAAGCTAAAAATAAATCATTGCATTGTCTGCACAGCCTCTCTGGTGAGACAGTAGACCTCGGAAGAGAGCGTCTCTCTGAGTCTCTCAGATATCTCTCCCACTAGGATTTCCTCTTTATCTTTGCCTACTTGTGTCTCCTTTCCTTTTTTAATGTTCTCTTCTTCTTCTCTTCACTCCCATGTCTGTGGTCATACCTCGAGCAAACACTCACCCACAGTGTCATTATCTTCATTCTAGTACCACTTGGCACTTGGCCACTTTTTACCTGTGCATTTCTATTATTATTGAAAAATAATAGATGTATGCTGCAAATGAAACATTTAAGATGAAATTACTCTTTGAAATTTGATGTTTTAGGGAGAATATTAAGGGTTCACATATAAATGTTTTATTTGTCTCATGCTCATACAATATGCAAAGTGAAATGGAAGATGGCATACTTTTCAGGTTGTGCTAAAAAGGCTAGTGTGCATTAAAGAATAATATATAAAATAGGAATAAAATATATATATAAAGGATACAGATGGGTCACAGGTGTAAGACCAACTATACAATAACACTTTATAAATAATAAAATAAAACTGTAAATATAGCAATAGCAGATATGTTTTGAAAGTAACACAATCCCACAGGAGCGGTAATGTTATCATTGCATTTGTAACCCAAAATATACAGTATGTACTGAAATAATGATATCCCAAACTTGTAATGTTTGCACACATGGATACAATGGGGAAATACAAGCATGGAAACAGACTGATCTGAGATTCTGGGTCAGCAGTAATGCTTGATGTAGTAAAGTATTTGTTCATACTGTACAATCCCCTTTCTCCTCTTTACCCTAATCTTCCTGGTCCCATGGCAGCTGAAAATGGCGGGCAGGCTTAAGACTTCACTTTTTGCATATTTTATGGATTTGCACTTGACCCACTTCTCCTAAAGAGCAGAAAGGGCTGGTTGTTTTTTGTTGGGAGTGGCACGACAAAACAAAGACTGCAAAGTAACAGTTGAGAATGAGGATCAGGTCTTTGCAGTGTCTCTCAAATTGGCTCTGGAGTATTTTTTGGGGGAAATTCTTGCCAAGAAGATTAATGCCTCATGTTTGCGTCCCTCATGTTTGCACTTATTGCAAGTCGCTTTGGATAAAAGCGCAAGCTAAATAAACTGTAATGTAATGTAATGCATGCTAAATATGAAGTTACAGCTTGCAGCCGTTTAGCTTAGCTTAGCGCGTACACTAGAAACAGGAGGAAACAGCTAGCTTGGAAGCCACTGCCAGAAAATAGTCTGACCCACAACTCCAGATTAAATATATAGCATGTCAGTTTTAGAGGTGTCGGTAGGTGGATATTGTGGCCTTTGGTCTGACCCAGGCTACTTGTTTCCTCCCGTTGCCAGAGTTAATGCTAAGCTAAACTAAGCTAACCATCTTCTAGCTCCAGTTTAATATTCAATGGACAGACATGAGAGTTTCAATCTTGTGGTATCAATCTTTGACTAGCTTAGTCTTGACACAAAAGCAACTAGTCCTTTAACTGTGTTCACTAGAGGCTTGAGATAACTGTAATGTGCTTTATAATGATTAATCTGATCATTAAGCGTTAAATTTGAAAGTGAGGTTTCAAGCCAGAAGTTTTCCATCGTCAGTGTTCGTTGTTTGCAGGCAGACGAAGAGGCGCACTGTTAGTGACTAATGACAAAATTCCGACACAGAAAATATCCGATGCTGCTGCAGCTCTCTTCCTGAAGAAGCTTTGCAGGAAAAATAATCTTTCTTTGTGTGATGCTATTAAAAACTGTATTATAAATCCGATCCAACAATGCACAGCATGTATTTGTGCCCTGCGTTGATCCACCCCTCTCCATTATCCTTCTCTTCACTCTGGATCAGTACCAAGTAGCTGCCGTGAGCGATGAGTCCAAATTATCAAGTCTCCCCATTAAGATATTAGCACATCAACGCAGATGGGGTATGCTCTTATTATCCAAACTTTTCTTTGTAGTCAATTGTATATCAATCCAACTGTTATTTATCACAATGTAATTTAAGTAGTAATGCATTTCCCCATTCTTTTTTTTTTTAAGTGCGCTGCAGTTTATATTATTGACCACCGTCCTGTGGTTAACAGCGCTGAGTGAACCGACAGGCCTGTCAATACTATAATGGGCATTGCTGTGAGGATACTTGAGTAATGGATTTGATGTAATGTTTCACCAGTTTCTATGTTTTTGTGTTTGAAGTGGATATAAACTCAGAAGATGCATTTATGAATCAATAATACTTTGTACTTCACTATATTTCTCAGGGAAATATTGTACTTTTTACATACGTTTGACAACTATTGTCTCAGATTCCGGTTTTATATACGAAACGTGATCTGTTCATAGAATATGATGCATTGTTATTAAACTACATCATAGAATATAAAGTACTTTACCTTCACCTCCATGATAATTGTTTTAATCAATTACTTACCCCCTGTTACCTTGAATTCTTGAGATTTGTCTCGCATGAAAAAAAAGGATAAGATTCTTGTGAATTTAAGTAAATTGGGGAAGCGTTTAAGAACAGAAAGGCTATATCAAGACATCCGTTAAAGAAACTCTCTCACAAATTGTGAAGTATAATCCAAGTCTCATTTGTCCAGTCTTATGCTAAGTACTTCCCAAACACATGCATTTTCACAAAAACTTTACTGTTTAAAACACTTCATCTTAAACTGTACTCGCACGGACAAGAAGCGTGCGTGCGCAAGCGTGAGACCGCTTATGAGCCTTGGATTATACTGCACGAGTTGTGTGAGAGTTTGTAAAGTGATGTTTTGCTGTTAAACACGGCCCCACATAATTAAATTCATCAAGAACTTTCTCTGTTTTTGCATTCTTCGCTCACCGTGGAGGCATTTAAGGTAACACAGGATGAGTTATCGATATAAAAAAAAGATAATTTTGGGAGGGAAGTATGCCTTTAAGTGAGTAAATGATCTGAATACATCTTCCAGCACTAGTAGAAAGTTAGCTTCTCATGTCATGACTCTATTTCTATCTGTCTGTTACCATCCTTCTCGAGTCAAACTCTGCACATACATTATTCTGCGAACATCCAAGTGAAGTAACAACAAGCAAAATGAGCACATGAGCACATGGACGTCATAGGGATGCAAATGTACAGTTGCAAAAGACACATGTTGTCTCGTAGTTCATTCAACTAGCAAGTAGGAACACTTTACAGGCATGGAAAATTGAAATAGTGTCTGCTGCTCAATTGCCTGTAAGGGCTCCGGAGGGGGTTGTATCTCCTGGGGACAGCAGCATTTTTCAATAGCAGAGTGACTCGAGAGATTTGAATGAACTGCGAAAGTAAGTGTGGAGATTAATGAAAGGGGAAATAATTGTTTGCAACTAATCTCTCATTTCTGGTTACTCTCACAGACTATCTACAATTCCCAGTGATATAAAATATGTTTTATTACTGTTCAAAATAATCAAAAGGGCTTTGCAGAATACAGAGAATTTCTATATGTATGAACATAAATCACCACATTCACTTTATGTAGACTATGCTCTAACTCTTCGGCCCTGCAATAAAGGGGAAAGACATTTCACTTCGCACATTTTTCCACTGACACTCAACCTGGTCCTCAACCGCAAACCTGAATTACCTCCTGAAAACGTTTTACGCAGTCTCAAAAATCCAAATGTGGTAGATTTCTTTTTTGCAAAACTTCTGCTGTGCAAGCAATTCTTCTGAGAACTGAAAGGATGTTCTCATCATTATGGCCCAAGGAAAGAGAATCCACAAATAAGTGGGTTTCCTGGGAGCACTTACTCGTGGTTATTTGCATATCGCTGGTGTCTCAGTTGAAGGGAGGAATCGGGAATTTAGAAGCTGGAACAAAACCATAAAAGCATAAAATATAATGTTTTGCTTTTGGACAGTTAGATTTGTTTAGTTGTATTCTATTAATAATTCTTTAAGCAATTGCATTTCTTGTCATCCACAAATGCATTATGATACACAGTGTCACTGTAATGATTGGATATGTTTGATAGTGAAATGTCTGAACTGCAGTGATTCTTTAATTAAGTAAAAGTAGCAATACAATCATGTAAAAACGCAGTAATAAAAGTACAGAAGTATTATCAACAAAAAATAATGTCCTTAAAGTACCAAAAGTAAAAGATCTGCCGAAAAAGGCATTGTTGACTATTGTTTATAATGATTTGTATAATTAAGTAGCATTTTAGTTTGGTTTAACTACTATATATACAGTTAGGTAGTAGTACAAGTGGTTCCCAACCTATGGTTTAGGCCCCTCCAAAGGGTCACATGATAAATCTGGGGGCTTGTGAGTTGATTATTGACGTATGAAAAAAAAAAGAAAAAAAAAAGTTCCACATTTATATAGTTTTTTTATTTTTTACACTTCTAATTCTAAATCTAATCTTTGTTTTGTTTTTAATATTGGATAACTTCACCTCTTTGCAGCTCAAATTAGTATTTAAATTAAACCATCTGAGGAAGTTTAAATTTGTCATAGAAAAACGTGACAAGGGGACCTCAACTACACACTTCTTTTTTGTAAAATGTCACAAGCCAAAAATATAGACAACAACTAGTTTAATCTTATGCAATGAATTGTATTTTACAAGCTTATCATATGTCTTTTCATGTACAATCTTAATATGAAAAGTGTCAACTGTCATATAAATGTAGTGCGGTAAAAGGTATGTTATTTCTCTCTCAAATGTAGAAGTTAAAGTAGCATAAAAGTTTTACTTAAGTACAATACTTGAGTAATGTGGTTTTCCATCACTGCAGGCTCACATCAGTTGGATTCTGCCACTTAAACAGTATCGAGCTCCTCTCCATCCTGTCATAGCAGCCAAAGATTACCACTCACACGTCACGCTGAGAGGAACAATAATGCAGCTCTGAAGTAAGACCTGCAGGTCTGAGTGTTCTTTTGGAGGATTTGACAGTAAACCAGATTATGTTGCGACTTCTCTTTGGCAACATAGTGTCATTCTCTTTCTTCTGAACTGGCATCAATATAAATAATTACTCATCTTGCCTCTTCCTCCTCTTGGCTGCCATATTGTGCCAGTGACTGTGAAAGCCTAAAATGTAAATATATGTATTGATCCTGATCAAGCACTCTTCACAGCTCTGGCAGTTACTGTATGAAAATTACTGTTTTTATTTCAGTGGGCGCAAAAAAAATGACAACGCACGTTTCCGAATCTCAAAACATTCACCAACCATAGCTGCATCAGGTAATTCACTCTCTGCTGGAGGCATGCTGCGGTCTGACTCTGCAGCAAAGCTGCTGTGGGAGCTCCTCCGAGGTTTAAGATGGAGTGCAGACTCTGACAGTGCAGTTTTAGTTAAGCTCTGAAATATTTCCCTTAACTCTGATAGACCACTGAAATGTGAAAGAAGAATACTTGACCGCAGTTCACCGGAGCATAGACTTTTGTTAAAATAGTTATTGTTAAAAATCTCTGTGTAATCCACACCCTTACCACCCAACTCTTTAAATTCCCTCAAGCAAGGCAGTCACTCCCAGATACTACGCAAAGCCTTCATCTGGTGCAACACTCCTTCCCTCCCTTTTCCTGCAAGTCAGCTGCACCTTAAACATGTATTTGTCATGTAAGTGCCTTTAGTAAGATCAAAAATCAACCAGTTTACAAATAACTCTGGTCTCCAGAGTGTAAACAACTGAACCTGAAACAAGTAATGAACAAACATTTGATCAAAATCAGAGTAAAACGCCAGCTGAGTGATTACAATGCATTCCATATAACCACAACGTCCTGGGTTCGAATCCGGCCTTGGGACCTTTGTTGCATGTACAAAGTGGGGGCCCCCTTTCTCCAAACTATCCTCTGTCAAAAAAGGCAAAAAAACAAACAATAAAATAATCAGTTTGAACACTTAAATCTCTTCAGTATTGATCAGGAGAATCCACTCTCTTAAATGTACTGAATGTGTTTTGCAGAAGCACGTTCTTGCAGAAAATGCTCCCTTTAATAAATTGTAATAACAAAAGGATGCCGTTCACCCTCATTTCCCTCTTATTACCCTGCTCTGCAGCTTTGCGTACAGAAAGATAAGAGCTCTCTCTAGTGGTCTCTTTAGTAAATTACATATAAAACAACAATTGAAGTAATGATAAAAAATTCTACAAACATTTGAAATTTTTTCCAATATCATCTTTTGTGCCATGATTGACTGTCACTGTCTGTGTGCCGTAATGTCCTGTAGGATTTATTTATGTGTCTATTTGTTGACTCTTTTGTAGTTCCCACATTATGACACAGAGGGGCGCTGATGTGGTGTTTTACTACAGTCCCTCGACACATGAACAACAAAGCGGCACTGAGGGTATTACAGTACTGCCCTCTCATTCTCATACAGTTTCTACTTACCTCAGCAACTCAGCTTTAACAGCTATTAAAGGCTGCTGCTCGTGCACAACATCAGGTGCACTTACTCTGTTCAGTGAGTACACTGATGCCTCTTTAATACATCTACTGTACTAATGCTAACTTTATTTATCAATAATTTAAAATGATCAAATACATTTTTCATTTACATTCATATTTCATCATAATGATATAACAGCAGAGTCTTTGTTCAATGCTTGAGCATGGAGTTCATTCTGAATTATGAGATATGGGTTAACATTCTGATCCCAGTTATTTAATTATTGTACAGTAATAATGGATATTTATCTTTTTCTTTTTCTTTCTTCTCCCCTTTCTCGTCATCTAATTCCCCAATCAGACGTCATCACAACTTGTGAGCTCACATCGCAGCATGAACTCTTTAATCCCAGAGTAGGATATTACCATGAATGAAAGTGGTTAAATATAGAAAGCGATTTTAGCCGTGCTTGAATAACGTCCATTGTTTGAGAATTTATGTAATCACCCCACTCCTGTTGAAAACATGTGTAAGAGCAGGGGGGGAAAAAAATCACAATTTTAAGTAAATAAAAGTAGTTGTGGTAGGCTGTAACAAAATACAAACGACGAACTAGCACATCAACATGAACCTGTATTGTACTGTATTGTCAAAATAAAAAAATTCTGCTTGGTAACATTTTCCTTTCTTGATTTTCCAATCATAAATGTTATTCAGAAAAGACTTGCCTTCTTGCTACTTAATTATGTGCGATATTAATGTGTGACACAGCTCATTAAAATCACTATGTAGTCTACTGTATGTGTGATACAATGTTGAGCCAGTCTGTTGAGTCTTTTCACAGACTCAAACACAAACTTCTATTCAAAGCATGAATCCATTTAACCACATAAGCAGGGCAGTTTTCACTCGCTGTAGTTACATGAGACAAAGTGAGTAAGACAGCCGATGTCTGGCCCTTTTCTCAAGTGTACAGTACAGTAAAAGCAGCTCAGGGCCTTTAAACATTTAGCAATCCAACTTCATTTACACTTCTCAGTGTGTAAACCAATGTCAAAAACAAAACCAAAACCTGAGCGTCGACATTTTCTTTTGATTCGTGCAAAGAAGTTTCTCTCTGTCCTCAACTAGGTGTCAACAAGAAGAGTTAACGTGTGTTAAATGGCTCAGAAGAGCTTAGTGTAAAAGAAGGCTAACCTGATCATTAGCACAGATAGGGTTCCTCGATGGAGATAAGGTTTCAATCAATCATTTGTCAAGCTTGTTGTGAAGTCAAGCTTTCAGGCGCACAGACACCACCCAGGTGCAGGTGGAAATATGCATGCTAGTGCCAAAGAATTTCAAACACACATGTACAAGCTAAATTAAAACTTACCTAACTGCTTCAAGGTTTTCAGATAAACTGAAGGATTGCATGCTCAATGGACACAGTGGTGCTTTGAGCTACATGCTAACATCAGCATGCTAACATGCTGATGTTAGGAAATATTATATTATATTATATATTATATTTGGAAATTAGCACTAAACACAACATGCAGCCGATGGGAATGTCATTTGTTTTTGCATAAAACAAAGTATTGTACAAACTCAATTCTGTAATGAGGATGGCGTTGGAAAGCATACCAGTTATTACAGTTCATCCCAAGGGACATGAATGTCTGAACCAATCTATCCTATAGATGATCATGGTGAAAAGTGAGATCACCAAAGTCAGTAGGATTATGTTCAATATATCATTTCATGAACAAATTGACATTTTGGAGATCCATGGTTTTCATTGGACAGCAACAATATCTGAAACCACACAAAGTAATGGGAAAAACAACATTTCTATAGCATTTAGGTGACACCATACATAAATATTCTCCATTTTCAGGCACAATTCCAGGGTGTGCTGTGTTATTGCCTCCATGAATGCCTTTCAGCAGGGGATGCAATCATCTGCAGGCATATTCTGTGTCTCCATGGGAACGCAGAGCAGCCGTAGGAGGAGGGGGAGCAAGCTGATGTCCAGGAGGCGTAGCCTCATGTGGGTCCCTGCGATGAAACAATGGCAGGAAGAGAGTGGGCTGCTTTACGAGCCCTCTTTGCTCTCTATCGCTGTTTCTCTCTGTCTCTGTTTTTTCTGTCTCATTCTGTCTGTCTGTCTTTCCTCCTCACATTCTCTCTCTCTCTCTCTCTCTCTCTCTCTCTCTCTCTCTCTCTCTCTCTCTCTCTCTCTCTCTCGCCCACACACACACATACTTACACAAACACACAGACATAGCTACATAACACTGGAATGAACAGGACTATCTGTAAGAAAGCAGAGAGGACAATGAAAACAAAAACAGGATGCCAGGGAGAATTTATCTGTCCAGGAGGACTGATCTCTCCATCTAAAAGCTGCAACTAGACAAACTGCAGGGGTGGAGTGGGCTGAGTTTACAGTATGTTAGGAATGGGATATCGACGAATAAATATCTCCTACTGCAGTACTGTATCGACAGTGTGAGGGATTTATTTATATGAGTGAAGAGGGAGCTGTGAGAAGGCATAAGTGTACATGATAGGTTAATTATGTGTGTAATACATACACAATGATCTATAGGCACATCTCATGTTAACATCTTAAACACAATAGTGATTACATTTCCAATAGTGTTTTGAAGAGTATTTATTTAATTTACTAATTCCATTCAATGCCAAATCCATAACCAACATATGAACATTTCACCCACACACCAACCATATTAAAACAAGACTAAGAGCCAATGCTAGCAGCTCTATGAGACTGTTCGTTAGCACTGAGGTGATCTGAGCTAAATCATCTGGTAGATGTTGAGATATTTCATAGGATAAGTGATCATTTCGACCTGCTTGGGGAGCTACTGAAAAAGTCAGTTGATCATCAAAGCCATTACACTTCATCCTCTGTGGACTGTCAATGTCTGTAAAAAGAATTCATCTCAATACGTCCAGCAGGTGTTGAGATATTTTAGTCTGGACCAAAGTGGTGGACCAACTGACCGGCTGTCATTACCATCCTTGGAGCCCTGCTGCTAGCATGGCTAAAAATAACCAAAAATGTTGCATTTACACAGCTGCGACTGTGTTTAAGGAAGCGGTAATCTAAACTTGAGTGAGCTTGGGCCTTGCATGAGCATGTGTCGTTTTAAATAGTCGATACATTGTTTTTTTGTGAGCTTTAAGATTATGCATTGACCTTGGAAAGACAAAAGACTCTCAGCACAAGGTGCACTTACTGGAAATGATCTGACTTTCAGCTGCATCTTGTGGCCTTCCAGTAAGTGCACCTTGTGACGAATCTTTTGTGTGTTCATTGTGTTGTTATTGACTCATTCAGATTCAAGTGCTTTTAATATTTCAAATTTGTGACATTTGCTCCTGTGTCTAGGGATCTCGTTCTGACCTGAGCACAGGTCCAAATGGTCTGAAATCCATACTGTCCTATTTCACATTTGGACAGGTCTTCATATTTACACTGTCCAACCAGAGGTAGTACAAGTTCATATTCAATGAATTCTGAGTCTCCTGACGACTATTCTTTTTAAGAAGGTTTTACACCATATATATATATATATATGTAAAGTGTTGTTAATGTACTTCTCTTAATTTGTTTGGAATAACTATTTATTTTGTGTCACATACTCAGAGTCACAAGAATGATCCACATGGAGAAGTTTTTCTGTTACTCTAAACTACTCCTTGTGTTTTGAACGCTTCATCATCAGAATAGCATTTCACCAGTTATAAAATGGAATAGCATTTATTACCATTTGATGTTATTTATAGGTGTACAGTTAAGGCTTTGGACCTAAGAAACTAACATGGTGCTAATATTATGTAAGACAGCCTAGAGTACAATGTTTTTACTTATTTTTTACAATAAGTGACAGCTCA
The DNA here is from genome assembly GCF_900634415.1 of Cottoperca gobio. Classification (NCBI taxonomy): domain Eukaryota; kingdom Metazoa; phylum Chordata; class Actinopteri; order Perciformes; family Bovichtidae; genus Cottoperca; species Cottoperca gobio. The sequence continues at coordinate 20,905,390 of NC_041359.1, forward strand.
ATATTATTATTATTATTTTTTATATTTAGTTTTTATTGCAAAATGGAACATGTACACAGAGCAATGAAAGGTACATATTTGAGCATTTTTCATTTTCACATATCTCTCACCTATTCATCAACATCTTCTCCCTATCCCACCTCCCACCCCTCATACTGGTCAACAATGCACAGCATTCGGAGTATTGAAGAATTATAGAAATATCCAACCTACAACAACTAATACAAAAGGTTAGGTAAACATGCAATCATCAGTACAGAAGAAGAAAGAAGATACATAGATAAATAAACATAAATAAAATCCAGGTCCCATTAGAAGTGACAGATAACAGGCTTTCAGAAAAGTAGATTATGGGTTGCAAATGGGAGTAGAGTTTAACTAAAGATCCTCTTAATCCAAATTATTATAATTCTTTAAATGTCAGAATGATAAGAGATCATATAACAATGATTATTCTCCTGAAGGCAATTTGAGTGGCAGGTTCTTTAACTATTAGTTGACAGTATTCAGGGGATAGTATACAAATAGAACAATAACAAAAGAGCGAGGGAGACACCAAACTAAATTATTATGAAACATACAGACATTAAGTGTCTTGATATAGAAAGGTAATTTCACTTATTGCTCAACATCCTTCAGGAAATCCTCAAAATAAAACTTTTTATTGTTACATTTACATTTAGGCTGTGAATTATTTATTTTTATTAAAAAAAATGTCAATTCTTTAAAGATATGATCAATGAAAAATCTGAAAATATCAAATATCAAATATCTGCATGCAGGTCAAATGATAGGCAGGATACTATTTATGACTCCTCCTTAACCTTATTCACAATTTGTTATGAGGAAGCATTAACACCTTCTTCCAATAAAAGCCTTTATCATTTAGCCAAGACATGTGCAGTTGTTGATGATGAGGTCCAGCGTGGTGACGTCACGCGCAAGGTGTAAAAGATAACGTGGCCGGTTAGCGGAGGAGAGCAGCCTCTCTCATCTCATCTATGAAGGCAGGGCTAGCTCTTCTACCGTCCCACCATCTGTTTGTTGTCACCGTTTACAGTTTGACTCATCACTATTGGAGCTAACGTTACATGGAAAAATCCTCTTTTCGCGCTCATCCTTCTCACGTCGACGGTGTTTCCCCAGGTGCGTAAACTGGTCCAGCTTAGTGCATCTCTTTGTTTACCGTTAGCTAGCTAACCTTTTACAATTTGTTAAAAATCGGGAATGAACTGATGGAAAACACTGATGTAATCTTGAACAATAGGCATGTGTGTATTAGAAACAGAAGTGAAATAATTGACATGTGTTTTTTTTTGTGTTTTCCCGTTTGGCTTTGTGTTCCTGTTCTCCGGGTGGGAAGCGTTTCTGGTTGCTATGGGCGTGTTCTTTTCTTCCTGCATGTGTGCAGCAGCACAATGTTATTGTCTGCTGCACTGACAGAAATGTAGTTCAAAGCAAGTGTTTCCTTAGATTGTATTTCAAATCATTCCTGTAATATTATGCATGACAGTCCTCACACTATGGTCCGACTGATACTGGCTTTTTCAGGCCCATAGCCTACTTATATTTAAGAGTAAGAAAATCAGATATAGGCTAACAACCAATATTTATTTGAAACAGAAAAATACCAAACATTTTTTATATAGATCCATTGTATTTGGTTATTTGGTATATTAACATGACCTTAAACATGACCTTAAACATACCGTGTATGGCAATGCTGATACATCTGCAATAAGCCTGGCTGATTTATTGGTCTATGCCTCTATGGTTCCTCACACAGACACTTTTAAAAACATATCAGTGAAATAAAGGAATTAAATAAGAGGATTTGGATTTTTTCATGCCATGCTATTTAAGGAAGCTGCAGATTGTTCAGGCTTTTATGAATTATTATAGTATTGTGGAGTTTAATAACCTCTGACTTTTTCATCTGCACTGAGGGCAAATGGAGCTACAGTGTCTCACTATCGCCTCTAGAGGAACAAGTGGTATTACAAGACTGGAAGGACTGCTAGTTTCAGTAGATATCTCTGCAACACGATACATAGACTGTTACCTCTTCACAATCTGTTGATAAGGTTAGCTAGCTAGTTGTTTTTAATGTAAAGTAAAATTCTGGTATATCCTACACATTGAACCTTTAAGATGTATGCTCCCAAGTCTGAATTGTACGTGCAAACAGTGCCAAGTACTACTGCTCTTGTAATCCACTTTGGCTCCATATGGCGACAGAAGAGAAGGTATTCCAGCTCTCATTGCTCGTAGCTTTAGCCCTGCTCAGCTCAGGTAGGCAGCTGTGTGCAGTGAGTTCGGTAAACGTGAGGACGCATCGGTTGTTTGGGTTGGCGCAATATCTGCTTCCAAAAGAGAAAATCTGGATTCACACAGGCATGTAATTATGTCAAAGACAAAATAACTTAAGGTAGGAAGGAGATATGGTAAAGGAGGTTATGGTTGCATGCTAAAAGAACTTAGCATGTTTCGATCATTTATCATGGTTTTTATCAGTCAGTCGTCCATTTATAGCTACTTTGTAGAGAACTGCCTGTTTTATTGCTTTTCATTGTCAGTAAATAATACAATTATAAGGTTCTGATTATGTCAAGGCGTGACAGTGATATACTGCATGAGCTAGGTTTTAATTGTCACATTGTCTTTTAATATAATATGAGCTTTTGCCATTGGAATAAAAGGGTTTATTATCTTTCCAAACTCACCAGGCCAGTATATCTTTCATACCAACATCTATTAATAGCCTCATAGTCTCTTAAACAAGTAATTGAAGCTTCTCCAACTCACTTCCCATCTGTGCTTTCAGAACAAGTTGAGCTACACCCCCCAGATGAATAAATGTGCCAAACTTTGCAGCCATAAATAATAATGAGCGGAAACACCCAAGTCACTGTGGCTGCAATGCAGGAATTCGATCGCTACAGCACAGTCCTGCCTATGTGTATGTATAAGATGAAAGTCACACGTGCATATTTTCGTTGGTTTGTGTGGGAGAGTGCGGTCATTGGATTGAAAACAAACTTGCTTCAGCTGCATCAAATGGACTCCAGCCTTTGATGACACAGTTCATCCGCCGCTTTGTTTTTTCTGTTAGTCTTTACACTTGTCATACTGAGCATGCTGGTATGCGATCTCGTTTTTAATTGTGTGCGTTGGGAGTTTTTGTTATGAGTGTCGGGCTTGCATCATTCTGTCACACCATTTGCTTGTCCGTGAAACCATCTGGAAGTGTCAACGAGTCCGCCTCAGCCTGGGACACATTTTATTCTTTTCTCCTTGTCTCGTATTCACATTTGATACATTTCGCTCGGGCCAACAGTACTAATGCAATGAAACATGGCGATGGGGGTTTTTGTCCATGTTTCTCCACTCATCTCCACATGTCCTCCTCTCCTGTATTATCCTCCCCCGTCAGCATTTGCCCTCTTTTCTCTTTTTGTCATTCTACTCTCCTCCCACCCCCCCCCCCTTCACTCTCGGTTCTCTCTACTTGCGAAAAGGTGGATGAGCAGGCCATGAGTCTGAGCTGGCCGTCACATGCCATCTGTCGGGTCACAAGGTGACACGGCACCACTTCCTCTACTCTCCTTTTCCTCTGGGCATTATCTGTGAGCTGAGGTCACGGTGTCAGTAGAGGCAAGAAAGAGCTTGACTTACCAGAAAAACAACTGTCAGAGATGATTCAAGAGAAAGGAAAGACACATTAAGGAAAGATGTGGCAAGAGGAGAGCAGATACAGGTGTGTTACTGGACCTAAATCAAGGTGAGAGTGACGAGAGAGACTTCTACGTTGTTTATGGAAAAGGAATAAGTGAGGAATAAGTTCTTGTGTGTAGAGACAGCCGGTGAGGAAGGCCAAATCCTAAGAGTGATCTCTGTGGTCTTGCTAATCTGTGTTGATCTGGCTAGAGACACACTGTGTGTAAAACGTGACTGGGAAATCTGCCAGACAGACTATACTGATCCCACCAGATATCTTACACTGTACGACACAGACTGTGAACATGAACATGGGAATTGATTCTTTCCTTGTTATAAACTGTACAACTGGATTTGTTATTTAGTTTTTAGTTTTGACACGGGAGCAGTTTTATAGACGAACAATTTTGTGCAGAAAACCCTCATCCAGGAGCTGATTAGATTTAGTGATTAGATACACAAGTAAGTGGGCTTCACTGAGCAAGTTTAGTATTAAATACTATATAAAGTGGACCAGGGGCACACCATCAGGGCTTCAGAACTGGAAAGAACAATACTGATATGATGCAAATATATCATTACCTAAAATATATTTTACTGTGTGTCATAAATGTATATCTTTTTGGATGTATAAAGCGCAGTGCGGGTAGCAAATCTTCTCAATATCCTAGTGGTTTTAAAAAGATTCTGCGGTGAGCAAAGTCTGAAATGTCACATTATCAAATGTAAACGATTGAGTAGCTCACATATGTTCCTAGAAACACTATATAGATTTCTTATGATCTTAAGATTACCCAACACTGCTGTGGTACAAAGTGCAAAGTGCTGAGCTCTAAAGCCTCTCTTCTAATGAGACACGTTTAGTAAATCTCATTGAAATTTCGCTTTAAGGTCGATTATGACGTTATAATTAACCCAACATCTGTCTTAGCTCCGTTCTTCACCAAGTAACCTTTTGTGCACCAGCCCACCTGTGTAGACATCCAGCTGAAGGACAGTCAGAGTCACACAATTACACTAAGAGGGATTCGGGAGCGGGTGACCTTCTCTGCCTCTATCATCTTGAGTGTAAAATGCCCTTTTAAAAACGGCCAATCAAAAGTTACCTCTCACAATGTATCTGTCAAGTGTTGCCAAAAAAAGGTAAGACAATGCAAGGCACATTTCTTTCTATATCCCATGTTATGCATAAATGCAGTTTAACAGGTTATATTTAAGCTATAGAAAAGCATTTATGGATAAATGAAGAATCAAAATAAATACAAATAAAATTGCATTTCATCAGAAAGTTTGAGGCGCAAGTAGGTTAAAATATTGTTAAATGTTAATTTGATTTTAACAACAGTCAGCAGAAAACTTTAAGGCCTGGAATTATAAGTAGGCAGAGATGGCAGTTTGTTCTCATCTGCACAGTATAATAACCTTTGACCCTGTGTTTGCTCTTTGGAGACTGCTTCCAACTGACCTGTGCTATCTGGAGGATTCATAATACAAAAGCAGGTTCAAACTTTTTGGTCTTAAACCTCGTCAAACAATGTTATTGCTGTGGTTGTTTGTGCCCGCCATGATCCAAAGTTCAAGAACCACTGTTATTGCATTCTTGCCTTTTAAAATCCTCTGTGTACAAGCTGACTGTCCTGCTATTCATTGATATTCAGCCCTGCTGTAAATAAGTGACCGTACATTGGATGACAACCATAAAGACAAAAGACCAGAGGTCAAGCAGATTCCTATGTTGGACTTTAAGTAAATCAGTAAAGGAGTAAGTGAGCATGTTGCCACTAACACAAAGGATGTTTTCCACTTCTTATTCCCACTGGTGGAAATGATGATCCCCCAGCATAACTTTATCCAGGCAGCCAGCCGGCCAGTCAGTCAGTCAGGCATGCAGCTGTTGTGTCCTCGGCCCAATCCATTCAGCTGCAGCCCCGTCCATCCCAGCAGCCGTTCAGACAGTCTCTACCCTCTGTCTGTATCCCAGCCCCAGTCAGCTATTTAACCACTCAGCTCCTTTCCTTCCCCCCCCCCCCCTCCCCAACCCTCATGCAGACCTCCTTTCCTGCCCCAGGATGTGATGTAGTGACGTCCCTGCCAGCAGCAGTGAGACCGTCCTTGTTCTAATGTGTTTGTGCATTGAAGAGATTACAAGGAAACAGTTTGCCAGGGGCAGGCAGCTGCTGTTTGCTACAGCGTGCAGGAGTTCGGGGGGGACAACAGCAGGATGCCATGGGGGAGAAGTGGCTCGGCGGCACTGCTGCTGCTCTCGGGCAGAGCCATCGGGCGAGCCAAGGCCAGGTAGGATCAGGCCTCTGCTGCCGCCGTGGACTCAGGGGCTGTTGGAACTTGATGCTCATGTATGGATTAACTACTCCATTATAATGCTAAGCTGGGTGTGGGTGCTGTGAAAGGTTATTAATGCAGCGTTCCTCTGGGACCTTTTATTTTACTGGCCAGTCAATGCAACAGTCTGATTATCACTTATAGTATCTAAATTGTTGTTTTTAAGAACTTTGTAGACTTTAGATGTCTTTCTGTGTTTAGGTGTGTCTGTATCGTAGGACAGACCTGTATGGGGTGACAGGGTTTGACACTTTCTCAAGGCTGTGTGAGCAAACTGTTGCATTCCCTGCAAGCTAAGAGGCTTGCAATGGAATTCAGCCCCAAGGATTAAACCCCAAACAAGCCTCTTTTTCAACTGGATTATTGTATTTCTTTCCCAGAGTTTGTTTTCTGGGGGGGTTACTTTGTGCTGAGTATAAATGTAAGACAACTGTTTGACATTTTGTTCATTCTTCTCTCAGAGTGGATGGTTTCCTGTGTATTAGTTTGAGGCCCATTCAACGAGAAACAATCCCAACACCGTGACATTTTCAGGAGTGGAGCATGTGTTTTGTTTTGTGGCTCAGCTTTACACGTTATAACTTACTGGCATGGTGAAGAGTATTATTAGCAGGGTTAAAAATAAGACAATGCTGCTTTTGCTCTTGGTTCTTGAGTCAAACAGAAGAGGCATTATTCTCCTTCTTCTCCGTCCTCTGAGGGTATTCCATAGATTGGTTGCTGTCATTTTAGTTATGAGTCATGTCTCATATTTTTTCTTTAATGGCAAAGTTGAAACCTTTAATCCAGATACACTTTTAGAGAGAAAGCAGAGTCGTTATATGACAAACTGAAGTTTCTGTTGAATTGTCATAGAAATGCGTTCCCAAAATTGTTCAGCAAGCAGACAGATTTCTCTAAAATTAGCATCAGAAACCACTGGAATGTTTTCCTCATAATCTCACTCATCTTCAGTTGTTTTATATCCTCGGCTGACATGTAGGCTGTCATAAGCATGATAAGAGAGAATGAACAAGTGGTGATGAGTGAGTGATTTGTTGAGGAGTTGACAGACCTGTTGCACTTCAGAAACTTGCGACACTTTCTCTTGCTCTGCCTTGTGTTCATGCACATACGCCACATCCTGACTCAGACAGTAATTTACGGAAGAAGTTTAGTCAATAACTCAGGTATGAGGTTGGACTAGGATGTTAGATATGAATGATGTAATAACTGGCCACCTTCTGCATATAAGGCATGCTTTTATTCAACGCACTACGTCATGAGCTGCCTCACCACAAATATGTGCTTTTGGATTTGAGATGGTTTGCAATGCAAGCTCAACCACGGAGATTCAAGAGGAAGACAAATCTTCATCCTTTGATCTGTTTAATTAACTTCATTCTTGTAGTAACAGCAAAGCACAGAGGTGCTAACGTTTTCAAGTACCCTCCATTATTTAGCTCATTGTGTAGCTTTCACTAAAAGGCCAATAAAGTACATGAGTGTAGACAGCTTTAGCTTGTGTGTCTAGAGGCTTCATCATTTACATCCATTAGACCTTTACCTGGACTTGAACAAGTGTCATTGTTACAGTACACACAGTATTTTTTAGGCTAGTTTATAAAAGTGTCAAACCTTCTTGTTTGAACCAGATTTGGTGGTCATCCGGCACTAAGGCAGGGCGTGTCCCCTCGGAGTGGGAGGGGACAGGTGTGAAAGATGTGTTAATGTTCGGGGAGTCGTCACTTCCTCTTGCATTCCAGCTCCTGCTCCACTCGGCTCACAAACTCGCGGCTCACGGCCCCGAGCCTCAGTGAAGACTTACAATAACGCTTTCTGTCAGCGCACAGAGAACTTTGAGCAGCGCACTCACAGGGTGTACAACCAACAGGACTGGATAAAGCTAGGTTTTGTGCCGGATTGTAATTCCTGGATGCCTTTTAGCACTGTGGATATGGGAGGCAGAGAGGAGGTATTGGTGGGCAGGCTCGGGTCCACCATGCAGTTTCCTCGCACCAGGTTGAACCGTTTCAGGCTCCGTCCTGCCCTGAGCCCAGCCAGGAGCAAACGCGTGAAGCCGTCCACCCAGAAGAAAAAAGAAAGGTATGGAGATAAATCCCCAGGATCAAATTCATAAAGGTTTTGGGGAAGTTCTGGGTGTTGTCTGCGCCTGAAGCAAAGCTGTGTAGATGACACACTGTGTGGTAATGGAAAGAAATAACCAGAAGTGTAACATCATAATATGTCATTCAGAACCGGTGTGTGTAGTTTATGCCGTAGGTTTCCCAACGTTTTTTAGGTGGTGACTCTATTTTGACAATTAAAACAGATGATAATTGAACAGTAATTTGCACACAAACATTAATTTGTGGGATAGAAACAAGTTTCTCTTGATGACACTCATGATCTCATGTGAATTCTTGTTGCCTTGCCTGAAGTTGGTGTGGACCCAGAGTGCACTGCTGTGAGTCAGCTGTCTGCAGACCTCTGATCTCTCAGGCTTGATGTGGTTTATCCATAAGAGTAGCAGGTTGTGAGCACATGTTCTGGCTTTAGACAGATGTGTGTTGGGCGGTGTAGTGAGCCAGATGTTGTATGAAGATACGATTTATTATTTCTATATTGGTAATGCATCAATACCACATGCTCTCCTCTCCCCATAGTGATTCATAATATCTAAACTCTAAAGTTATTGGCTAATGTTCAGTGCTGATCAGATAGTAGATACTATATTTTCTTTGAAACTTTATTGTTTAAGTCATTTTTCAAGCGTACATGAAGAACATGTGCTGGTTTCAGCTTCACAGGTCTGTTTTACGTCAATGTAAATAGAATATGTTTGAGTTTTGGTCTGCTGGTCGGGCTAACGCAGCGATACGAAGGAGACGCTCTCGTGTGATGGACATTCTTCCACAGTTTTCTGACTTTTTATACACTTGATTGATTAATTGGGAAAATAACTGACGGATGTGTCTTGCCTGTCCAGTTCCTCATGCGTGTCAGTACCTTCGCTGATTCCAATCCAGTACATTGGATCTAATTTTCTTCAAACATTTAATGTCCTTTGGAGGGAGGCCGTTCAAAGTCTTTCCAGTAAAACGAAAGATCAGACTCAACAGCGCTGCCACATCACATTACATACGGCTATGATGTATGTTGGGATGTAATCATGATACCGGTACCTATAAAGTGATACCGATTGCGCTAGAGTACTCCATTATAATTCATTACTTCCTTCGATACCCATCATGTGAATGGAAGCCATCAGCACTCCTCTCCATCCAAATGATGTTTACACAAATACATTTTGTGTTCAAATTATTACAATATTTATTAAATAACTGTACAAAAATATACAATTATGTAATATTTGGGCAATGTACAACACAACAGACTGTATAGGTTTGTAGCTGCTGCAGCAGTGGGCCGATTACATGTCGCAGGAAACCGAAGAATTGCGGTTATTGGCTGCAAGCAAAACATACAAATTGTAATTTCTTTCTAAATCTGGGTACAAAAAAGGATAAAATGCCGGTATCATTGGGCTGGAGAAGTTTGGACACTACTTGGTTCTGGGTTACTTCGGTCCCGTACCGATACCCATTCCTAATTGAAACTTCACAACGTCTGACATCACAGCCCACCCACCCCCTGTCTCCACTCCATGAAACTGGTTTAACACACCATACATTGATCTGGAACTAATTAGATCTGGCTTCGACTGATGTGTAGTTCTCGGTCAGCTGAAAGTATGACGGGTAGTTTTGGCTCTGATACATTCATCTGGTTTTGTCTACTCACTCATGTTGGCACGATAAGCCATCTGGCATTCCTCAGATATTGAAGTGTGGTTTGGTATGTCTCTCGAGATTTGCTGAGTAGAGGAATGTGACTGGACAGCACTCCGATGGAGTGACTCCGCTGACCACTTCCTGTGTCTGGGATCACCAGGTCATATACTAGTGCCTGAGGGTGCAAGTGTATCTGCAGCTGAGTGTGTCCCATTGTTGTCAGAGAACAGTCCCCTCTTTTGTTGAGTCATACAGAGCAATCACTGGCGTGTTTGGAAAAGAATCTGAGATGATTTATGCTTTATTTTTCTTGAATTGTTCTTTGCATGTTTTCTCTAATATTGTTAGTGGCTTACAGCCATGTGTCTGTTTCATTATGTGAAGGGGTGTGACACACAGGAGAACAGATCTCACATTGTTGCAGTGACACCTAGTGGATCTGCAGGGTACTGTGCCTCCAGGCTATATTTTGCAAGAACAATAGAGACCCCCCTTTGTGTCCGCTCTCGCCATCTCTCTCCTCACTCCGGCCCTCCCTCCGTCCCGCTCCTTTTGTCTCTCCATCTCTCTGGGCTCTCCCGGCTGATTAATCCTCCCCGCATCGCTCCGGTCTTCAATTCCTCTTGTGTTTGTATGCGTCTTTGTGTCTCTGTTCATTTGTTTGCATGCATGCGTGCAATCTCTTTACGTGTGTGTATGTCTGCACCAGAAATCCCAGCCCCACCGAGATGAGCGTGGAGCCCTGGGCCAGCCCGCAGGACCAGGCAGCCGCTGAGCACGCACACAGCACCCACGCGGCATCCTCCGAGGATCAGGAGCAGCACCCTGACAAACTCTGCCTGGACTCGTTCTGGAGTGAGGTGGAGACCATCAGACAGGGGAGTGGCTACACAGACCTCGAGTGCTCCAGGAGAGACTCCAGACAGTCAGAAGGTAAATCCTGCTAATCCTGTGCTGAAAGATGAAGACAATAAGAGGCGAGATATAAGCCATGAGTTTATGTTTTACATCACAAACCATCAGTGTGTAACACAGCTGCTGCTCACATCCTCCATGGCAACGTATCAGGTTTCTCTCATGCAGCAAAGAAGCGCTCATTACCATGACAACACTATCAAACACTTTGTGGCAGGGAGCGTTTTATGTGCACAAACCACAAAGCCTTTCATCATGGGAATGCTCTTTTTATTATGTCCATTCAAATGATCGGGGTGTGTTAATTCTTCCCTTTTGATGGTATATTAAGGAGGAATCACTCTTTTAAATCACTAATGAGTAAACCCTCTGAAGGTGTGTAAGTGTGTCCCATTATTATTTTGAGGGAGTAAACTATTTGATGTTCTTCCTCTTTACATTCAAACAACTTACTGACTTCTGTATTTAGTGTCCAAGAGCCAGCTGCACTAACTCTCCATGCAACACATTATTGCTTCCTTTTCATACAGTACGTTCAGACTTAACGTGGTTATTACGCAAGCGTTTACAAATCTGAGATGTATTAATGGCTAAAGAGAGATTATGTGTTACTAAACTGTTACACTCATTAACTGCCAGGTGCAACTGTTGCGTATCTAACTGAGTTAACTGACAAAGCTAAAGCTAATATATGAGCTGTTTAGAGTGAACAGTTAAAGAGATTATTACAGGTCATTGTTTTACGTATATCAGTTAAAGAGATAAGATTAAATATGGTCGACACATCTGACCTGACGTGCGATTTAAAATGCTGTTTAATATTCAATTGTATACATTATGTTACATCAAAATCACCATTTTATATAGTAAAATATTGCATTTTAATTAGCATTTGATTGACATGTTGTTGCTGTCGTCCCTGTGTATTTACATGTGGCCTTGTCTGTTGTGTGTTCGCGTCTCAGAAGGCGAACAGGAGGAACAGTGGTTGGCCGATGCTGGTTTGTCGACCCTCATCAGCGAGGACAGCGAGGATGTAGACAAAGCGGTGCTGCTGTCCACTCTGACCCGGACCCAGGCCGAGGCCGTCCAGCGTCGACTGGATTCCTACACGCTGTCGCTCCGCAAGAGGAACAAAGCGGCACCGCGTGACGTTCGCGACATCTTCAACCCCTCAATCTCTCAGGTCAGGACTTGGAAATACTTTTTTTGAACCATATCAATCCCTGAATCCCTGTTCTGTAACTCACTACGACCTCTGAGATCATTGCTGGAGGAGGAACAACTTTCCATGCCTTAAGCAGTATGCACTTCATGTTGCAGGGTAGCATTTATACATCTGGAATCTGGAATCTGTACCAAACATACGTAGACTCAATTAATCGGTCGCCTGCATTTCCAGTCTCAGGATGATTGTTATGCTGTTATGCAAGTTTACAGCAAGCAGAGGCTGTCTGAGTCAAAGCTGCATGCAGTGTAATATAAAATACACATTTCCCTGGTGACTGTCAGGACTCTGTTGTGCTGTCTTGTTCCTGTCAAAGGAGCTGACATGTGACAGTAAAGGCAAATCATATGTAAAGGCCATGCTTTGTCCTGCCTGTCCGTCTGAGCTGCCCTCAGAGGGAACACTGTTCCTGTGATCCTTATCGGCCCTTTCTCAAAGGAAACACTCTTTAGCATCCACCTCTATGTGCTCAGTGGACAATATGAAACACTACTTCTATTCCCAGTGGTGGAGAACATATTACAGGACTGATTCTTTAAACTAAAGTTGCTCCTTTGAAAGTGTTGTATGCGTGTATACGTGTAAGTCTATTGCATGGGAGAGGGACTCCTCCTCAGTGGCTCTTCTTGAGGTTTCTTCCTTTTTGTTTTACGTTAAAGGGGCTTTTGGGCTTTTTTATCTAAATCGAGGGTCTGAGGACAAAGAGTGTTGTTTGATGTACACACTGTAAAGTTCCATAAGGAAAATGTGTGATTTGTGATATTACGCTGAATACATGAAATTTGACGTGTCAATAAATGCTCCCTTTCACCAGTCCCTTCTGCCTGAGGCTCATCATAGTGAAGACTCGGCCCAAAACAGTATGGCATCGCTTCCCAAAACATCCTTATCGGGTAAGAGCTACATACAGTATTAATATTACAGTAAGAGAAATGAAAACTAGAACTGTAACTAAAGGAATAACAAAGAAGTAGAAGTACACTCATAGCGCAAAAGCAATGGCTGAAATTGTTTAATAACAATCTAAAGAGACAAGACATACAAGTACCTTACTTAAGTACAAATATGAGGTAATTCTACGTACGTTGAGTCTTTTTTACGCCACTTTCTACTTCTACTCCTCATTTCAGAAGGAAACTTAACTTCTTCTTATGATCTAAACACTTCTTCAAACATTGGACTTATGTACTTCCATCATTCCATCACTACTTCACTACAAATGAACTGCTTAACGTGTCTTTAAAAAGGAATACCTGAAGAAGAAGTCAGACGGGCAGCAGACTTGTGAGGTGGTGATGAGTTTGTCGGGGTCATCTATTTTACACAAAAGTGAAATATACACCTTTTAGATACAGTAAAGAAAGTTACAGATGCAACAGTAAATATTGACATCTGTAGTAATTTGGTCGCACTTTGTTACGTGATCAGTTCTGATGTTTGACTCTTAACCGATACTCTAAAGAATACTTGTGCCAAATGTATTTCTTCCAAGGTTTTGTCTCTGTGTTTTTGGTAGATAAACAATAAAGACAGCGCGTGGCTATATTTCCTCATATTTGCGATTCTTCCTCTTGTTCCCTCGCGTAGCGTGCATTCAAATGTTATCTTCGTCACTCATTTACGCCGAACTTCCTCAAGTGAACTAATAGAGTTTGTGTGTGTTTGTGTACCGCTCAGCTGTGACGCCGGAGCATCACCGAGGCGCTCCTAAAGAGGAATTCTTCATCACCGACGTGGCTTACTGCGAACAGGCCGTCATCTTCCTCAAACAGGCCAGACTGCCGCAGAACAACAGCCAACGCAGAAAAGAGGATGGCACCCTGCCTGTAAGCACCAAAACTCTTCCCCCTCTCATACTCATGACTGTAATCACTTCAGGAAAACTGTGGAAAGTTTTTAAATGTTGTTTTTAAATGTGGAACGTCATGAAATGGGAAGACAATTTGCAAATGGGGTATAAAAGGGAAAGCGTGACATATGTTTGTGTGTATTTCCTACATTCATTTCTTTAGGTGGGTGTGAAAGTGCATTTGAAATGTATTTACACAAAACAGGACATTCAAATAATCACTACGTTTTTAGGAAGGCAAGGTTCATACGTGATGAATAATTAGCCCCACTAACAGTTTGGCTTGTGTGCACCTGAGTGGATTTAGGACTTTGGTAAAGGAGGAAAGATTAATCTCATTTATTTAGGGCTTTAGATATTTAGAACATTTCACAGAAATCACTTTACATGTCAGCCTCTGTTTGGACCTACAGTATATATGTTGTTCGTGTTCATGTAAACCTGTTAATACACACCAAATCTAATCCTTGCTGCCGTTGGTTAGATAACAGGGTTAAGCAGAATAAAAGAACGAGGGGATTAGCTTTAAACAAAAGAGGAGTTGTTGTGTCACAGAGTCCAGCAGATTCATTTTTCTATTTCAGGCTAAATAAGATTTTGAGCAAAAGGAAAAAAAGAGTATTAATGACTGACGCACATTACATTACAATGAGTGTATTATGGAAATGATTTGACACGGTCTCCATTTTCTACTTTATCTCACTCTGTCTTTCTCTGCTTTGTATGTTTCTTTGTGTTTCTTCACCTCCACTTCCCATCTCTCAACTCCAATCCCCTCCCTCTCCTTTCACTCTCACCATCTCAGCGGGTGATCTGCCCCAAGTGCCGCCTAGGAGTGACTCGTATTCAGGATCTCTCGCACTCTGACATGAAGAAGGTGCGTCAGTTGGCTCTCATCGACATGACGGCGCTGTGCGACCTCTTAGAGCTGGAGGTCAAAAGGCACAAATCCGGCAAGAGGAAAATCCCAGGTATGGCAGCAGTGACACACGAAGGAAGCGCGATACAAACACACACACACACACACACACACACACACACACCCAAGGAAATAGAACTCTTTTTATTGGGACAATCAAATGTAACTATGTGCAGTGTTTATTTCTTGTCTGTTCTCATACTTGAGCCAATCACGTCAAAGGAAAACAAAGACCCAAGCTAGCACTCGACTGTCTGCAGCTCTAGTTCTGCACAAACGTTGAGCTTTCTAATGTCTGCAGAAACTTCTTCCTGATTCCCTGCAGCCTGGAATTCAAATCTAAATATGCTCCTGCCTCTTTACTACATACTTTACTATGGTGACATATTCTTTACCAAATACATTAAAACAGCCACAACTGTTTGTAGCATTTATTTTGGTTAGCCATAGTTTGGCACACTGCACTTTCTGTATATCGGCTCAGTTACACAGAAGCAATGATGGCAGTATGGATGTAGGCACACACACACAGAACACAGGGAAATATGTCCCTTATGCAACTTTGACTAAATGTTAACGTAAAGAGGAGAACACTGTAAATGACACTTTGTTTCTTTCACAGAGAGCACGCTCTACGGGGTGCCGCTGGCCGCGCTGCTGGAGAACGATCAGAAAATTAAGCCCAACACCTCGACTCCTCTCTTCATGCAGGCGGTAAGAACCTGAAATACATCTGCGTTTATATGACCTTGAAAATCAACAAAAGAAATGTATGAAGAAGATGATTCCAATCGCTTTTGTATATGAACTTCTCTGTTTCAGATACTATCTGTAATGCATGTTGGCTTGAGGTGGTAATTTAGACAATAATCTAAACAGCCTCTTAAATCATTTGAGTTTTTGAATGTGCTTATAATATATAACATCTGGTATTATTCCCTGGTCTTACACAGGATGACAGTTTGCATCTTTTTCACATATTTTGCACAGCATGTGTTCGGCACATTTCTGTCTTTGGTGAACCTACAAACCGTGTCTTTGAATAGAAACGCACTAAACAACCTCAGTGTCCTCTGAAGTGAAAAGCTTTGACCACACCCTGTATTTCGCAGCAGTTACTGTGAATAACCAGCAGAGGTGAGCGAGAGATGCTTATCTACTGATGCCTGACTCTCTGCTAATGTCTCTCTCTCTCTCTCCGTCCTCTCTCTCTCTCTCTCTCTCTGCAGTTGTTGTCGTTTTTAGAGAAGAAAGGTGTCGATTCGGAGGGGATCCTGCGGGTTCCAGGATCTCAGTCCAGAATCAAGGTACAATATACAGTATGTCTGTCACACAAAGCTGGCACTGCACCAAATGATTCTATCACACAATTTGCCCTTTTTTGTAATCTTGTGTTTAAAGCAAAGAAATGAAAAGATATTTCTTGACCTAAAGGGTGGCAGAAATATTGATACTGTTAAATGTCAGAAGTGCCTGAACAGCAGTGAAGAAAATCAAACAGCTTCACTGAGTTTAAGTATAGCTGACATTTATGAAAGTCCAATGAGACTAAATCAATATTGTTTTCTTCAGCTGTTGCTGCCAGATCCACCTTCTGATACTGTAATTAAATCAGCACATGCACACTTGATGGTGAATCAATTAAACTAGAGCAGACAGAAGAGGGCGCCATTCAGCACATTAGGACAGACTGCTGGGGGCTGGAGCAGTGAAGTACCTGTGACAGATAATGGATTAGACAACAATGCTAATTTAGAGAGAATTAACAAAACATGATATTTTGGCACTAATTTAAAAGTTAGTTGAAACTACAGATGTGCTAAAATTGTGACATATCTGTGTTTTTCTCTTATGTCCCAAGCTCATGAAGGATCTACTACCCTCAGCATGATTTGTCCTGATTCTAGATTCACAAATTGCAGAATCAACACATTTTAGTATTTTTTTTATAAAACATCTCTAAGAACACAGCTATGGCCGCCTGTTGGCAACAAGCTGTAGAATAGGAATCAGCAACACACGATAAAAGAGCTTTTATACTCTTATAAGCGCCTGAGGCACACAGAGACTGATAGCACTGCCAGCTGTGACCTCATGCCTGTGTTTGTAACATCCACAGTCATGAAGATTTAATGAGTTACTAATGAGTTTTAAATAGCTGCTCCAGGGCCATGCCAGCTCTGTGAGTGACGAACAACTCTCCATATCTTAATAATATTCAAAATAACTGACACTGAAGATGTAATATTACGGACGCTGGAAACTCATCATTTGTCAGTCACACAAACGTTCTGTGTTTTTTTTTTAATAGATTAAATCTTTTCTCCTTTGAACACATTTGTCCAGTGTCTGGCAACAATGATACATTTCTGATACTTTAAAAACATGCAACAAAAACAAATATTTAAATCAAAGTTTCCCATCAAACAGAAAAAATGGTTTCTGTGTTATTAAGTTTAGAAAATGCTTTTGATTATAATACAAGAATTGAAAAGGGTAGAATAAACTCACTGAGAGGTGTCACTGTCAGAGTTCATCTGTGTTCATTCATGAAAGCTTTTTTTTACCTTCAGTTGCTGCAGCAGAACTTGGAGACCAACTTCTACTCAGGGCCGGTCAGCTGGGACGACGTGAGTCCTAACGACGCTGCCGCGCTGCTCAAGAAGTTCATCCGGGAACTGCCCGCTCCTCTGCTCAGCGCTGAGTACCTCAACACCTTCAGCGCCGTCAGAGGTCAGTGAGCGACGTTTAGGATCTTGTCAGATTTAAAACACTGTGTAGTAATTGAACAGACTATGTTGCATCACAGCCATCGTGTTTTAGTCATTTTGGTGAAGCTGTTATCCAGAGATACAAGATGTCACCTACCTTTACTCACTGGATGTTTTACAAATACATATCTGATAGCTTACTATTGTTCCATTTTTATTTAGTCTTTTCATGTATTTATTTTGGATTTGAATTTATTTTTTATTTAATTTTATGTTGTTCTTTTTTAAATAATTATTCATTATAATAATATTTTATTATTATTATTATTATTATTAATAATAATAATAATAATAATAATAATAATAACACTATGTACCATTCTGCTTTTTATTTTTTGTGCACACAATATTTCACTGAATATATCATACAGTATTCACAAATCACAATAAACAACATAAACTGTACGTATATAAATTTAAACATAACCACGATTTAAAGGGCACATTTTTTTTCTATAATTAAAGCTGAAGTAAATATAATAAACCTATTATATGGTCTAAAAACGATCTTTCAGTTTCAGGACACTTCACAAAGTACAGTTGCGTAATGACCAGACCTGAGATAGATCTTAAATGATATCAGGATGCAGGTTGTGTTGACTGACCGTACTACTTCCTCTACACGATTTCAACAATCTCCTGCCCATTTTTCCAGACAGCTCCGCGGGGTTCACATCATAATTGCCTCTCGAGTCTCTTCACCGCTTTACCTTCTCTGCTCCTGCTGAGAAACCGACATTAAGATGAACAAGTTGATAGCCTTTGAAGAGGCGTGCGTCCCTGCACTGTGACAAACCAGCTGTAAAAGATGTGCTATTTTCACATTAGTCTCACCTTAATAAAAGAAAGGACTGATATTAATATGACCTGATTGATGACTCACTGATGTTTAGTTTGTGAGGAGAATCAGTGCAAAGTGATAAACGACGTTTGACCACAGAGACATAAGCTAACAAACCTAATGACCAACTGTCAAAATGTCATTAATCTTTAGATATCCCATTACTCTTAGCCAAACTTGGAGGAAATGAAGAGTGTGTGTGTGTGTGTGTGTGTGTGTGTGTGTGTGTGTGTGTGTGTGTGTGTGTTAAACCCGTCTTACCTTTCCTCTCTCCTCCTTCAGACATCACAGAACTGAGGCAGAAACTCCACATGTTGAACCTGCTCATTCTGCTGCTGCCTGAGCCCAACAGGAACACACTGAAGGTACACACACACACACACACACACACACACACACACACACACACACACACACACACAAAAAAGTGTTAAATTGGCCCTAAAGCTATGTTTAGTATTCTTCACACCCTACAAGCTTTTCTTAGTTTTCAGAAATTCATCTCAATTCACTTTTTTTATGAAACCTGACAGACCAAAGCACTGTTTCATAATGCATTACTATATTGTTCTGGTCTTAATCCGCATTTCAAACCCTCTGCTCTGTTATATAACGGCTTGCATTAACCATGACTCACTTCCAGCAACAGAAGTGAGCAGTCAGCTCCGCTTATAGCATCCAGGAGCATTAAAACCCACCTGAACTAATTACTTTGACTCCAGTGGAGGCAGCTGAAACACACTGTGTATTAACATACTTCTCAGTAGAGGTGTTACGGATGATTCATTCACTGTCATAGCTCACTTTACTCCATTTGGTGCCTTAGTGTAAGTGGCCTCTTAACATTCACACGATGGGCCTCATGCAGAAACATTCACTTACATTTTCTTATACTTTTAGGTTAAGAGATCATATAAACTAAGAAAGTCAACTCCAGATGCACCAAACATCTCTTACACAGGTTTGAATGATGAATCCCACTTAATCGTAAATAGGAGATGTGTGTCGGATTGTTTATTGTTAGCATAGGTAACTGGCCCTAAACACCATATAAGTGCAGGTGTTGTGCCGTGTGCAATACTCTGGCACATGCCAAGTAATTGAAAAAAGGCTGTAAAAAGAAGAACTTCATCAGTAGTGAAATTAAAGTACTTATAATTAAACTTACACAAAGAAAATATGATTTTCCAGAGTTACAATTCTATTATAGGAAAACAGTGAATCCAAGAAATACACTTTCAGTTGAAAGTGACCCTATGAAAACTAGAACGCTCAAACCTCCACGTTAAACATCTAATTTGATTTTTGTTTAAAGATGGCGCTTGATTTCACGTATCTGACTCCATCTGTGTGTCCTTCAGGCCCTCCTGGAGTTCCTCAGTAAGGTGGTTTCCAGGGAGAGGAAGAACAGGATGAACCTCTGGGCCGTAGCAACCATCATGGCTCCCAACCTCTTCCTCCATAAGGCCGTCTCCAGCAGACTGACAGAGGGGGCAGAGAAAGGTCATGCGGAGAAGGCAGCTGATGTCATGAGGCTCCTCATCCGCTACCAGGACCTGCTGTGGACGGTAAGACCGCACACATATTCAACCTTTTACTGCAGAAACATTCAATATAAAAGGATTATTTATAGGCCATTATTCATGTTCTACATGTGCTCACAACCAAATTTTCTGTGACGTAAGAACAGTTTTCTTCTTTTTGTATTTGTAATAAAGAGTAATGAAGCAATACAATCACAAAAACTTGGCATTTCATATCCCTGCAAATTAAATCAGCAAAAGCTGAAACTGAATTGAGCTCAAAGGTTCATTCTTGACTTTGGAAATAGCAGTTTATTACACATTTCCCTTGTTTGGCTTTTCTAGCTAAAAGCTCCACAAAAACCAAGTAAGATGATGAGAATTGTAGACATATGTCCTGGCAGTTAAATACATCCATCACACATGTTGCGTCATGTTCCCTTTTCTCTTCAGATCCCTAATTTCCTCATGAGCCAGGTGCGTAAGCTGAATGAGAACAGTAACCGGCGTTACCAGTTCTACGATCGGCGCATCAAGAACCTGCTGAGGAAGATCCACACAGACAGCCGCGACAAACCCGAAAAAAACATCTTGGAGGTGAGCTGCTTTACAACCCCTTACACACTCTGCTTACAGTCCACACCCCTCAACAGCAATGTCCAATCAAACAACAAATCTCAATTCTTGTATTCATTGTGTCTGTGGAACAAATACATTTGTTATTATATCTGTGAAACTCAAATACTGGGCAATCATACTTCACACTTTAGTTATAATCTGCACACACACACAATATCCTAAGTATTACATTGATGAATATTCTTTAACTCTTTTTCCCCCTGTAGCTGTGCCGTACGGTGAAGATCCAGGTCGGGGATCTGGTGAGCGGCACCTTGGAGTTCCAGCTCAACATCAACTCCCGAGCCTCAGACCTGCTCGCTCAGTTTCACCGCCAGTCCGTCCGCAGCCCCGATAATGGAAAGGGCAAAATGCGAAGGTATGTTACTACAACTTTAACTATGTCACGTAATGTGCACAGCAGATTTTCTTCTTCTAGTAGTACAAATGGCGTCACATTTTTCCCCTGATGAATATTTCCTTTCAGAAAGACATGTTATGACATGTTATGACATGTTATGTGCGTTATCCAGCTTTATGGTAAAGAATGTGTTATATGTGTCTCAACAGAAATGGCTCTGTGGCGTATCCGGACTGTGTCCTGTACGAAGTGGGAGGAAATATTGGTAAGTTGGAAGTGGCTACACTACAAGCGTTTTCTTTCTGCTCAATGAGCCGATGAGGGTGGCGAGGTCTTACGTAATGAACCGTGCGAACGCCAAAGAGACACGAGCAGTGCATCTGCAGTTATCAGAGCAGACAAATGCTTATTACACACACATGTATGTGCGCTCGCAGGAAAGCTGACAAAGTGAACAGTTAGGAAAAAAAACTTGTTCAGGCAGTTCAGCTTTGTGAGGTGAAACTTCTGAATCCAAGCACAAGTATCTGAGATTATTGATTTATTCATCCGGATTTGATACTAGAGCTGAAAAAAAACTATTTGGATAATTGATTAACTGTTTAATTCATTTTCAAACTAAACAATTATAGCTTCTCAGTATCAAACTAAATAAGACATTTAAGATGTTAATTTGGAGCAATTATTCAGCTTCTTCTTACACTCAATAGTTCAAACAATGAATCAGCTAATTGAGAACATATCCGGCAGATTATAATAATCCTTAGTTGTAGCCGTGATTGATATTTTAAATGAATCCTGGATTTTTTTTTTTTACATATTTAAATTCCGTTCATTTGTCGTGTGTTTTCTGCAGGTGAGCACTGCCTGGATCCCGACACACACCTTCTGGATTTGTTCAACAGCAACTCCGGAGGAGAGTGGGTCATCAAGCTGAAACCCAACGCCGGCAGAGGGCTGTGAAGGATGGACGAACAGATCGGTGAACAGCTCGCCGAAGAAGGACAAAGGCAGAGCCTAAAAAAAACAAAACAAGTCCATGCAGCCCTCTCCTCTTGTCGTTTTCATCCTTGGAGCAACGAGGGAGAGGAGACAGATGGAGGAAGCAGAAACAGATAGATGGAGAATCTGCCAGGAGCAGAAAGCACTGTCTACGATGAACACACTTTGCCCTCTTTCTCTTTCCCTCTACCTTTCTCTCTCCATCTTTCTCCTCTTTTTCTCCCTTCACTCCATCATTCTTCTCCTGCGTCACCGCGGGGCTGCGGCGCTGCAAGCAGAAAGCCGCTGACGTGACTCATTACTCCCAGCAGAGAACCTGCTGCATAGGAAAGAGAGGAGAGAGAAAGAGAGTTTGGTTCGCCATCTTTTCTCTCAAGCAATCATCTCCAACCATAAGCGAGCAGATGGGGATGCAGAGCACCTCTGGCTACAAAGAGCACAGGTCCCATCCCCTTCACAGGCCAGCCAGACAAATCGTGTTTTTAAATTGTGGGTTTTGCAAAAGGCTAAAACATGATTCATGTGCTAAACGACCATATTCTTGGCTTAACTGGTGTTTAACCCTGCACTGGACAGTACATTTAAAAACAAAACATGTATACAAGAGAAAACAACATTTATTCTGAGATTCATTCTTGACCTTGGAAACTGCAGTTGTCACCACGAGGTCCATTTACAGCTTCTAAAAGTACATGCATGTCATAAAAATATGTGTTCACGTTTCTCTAAGCACCCCCTACTGCAGTTACTGAAACAACGTTTCTCACTTACAAGGCGTTTAAAGAAATCAGCTTACTGGAGAAATCCAACTGTAACCCGGGCACTTGATTGATTGATTTATGGATATAGAAGACAGAACAATCCCAGGCATAACATATTAAGTGTAAACAGATATTTCCAACATGGTGTCAGATGTCATAAGTGCATGTAAACACAGGGACAGTAGTAGATATCTATTAAGTTTAGGATATGGACAGAACACTCTCGTATCATGTTCTGCGTTTTCAATGCAACGAGCAACGAGAGAAAATATTTTGAAAACTGAAAAGCTAATGGGACAGAAGCTAACCTGAAAATGGAGCGGGACAGAAGCTCTTTGTAAGCAAACAGTGACCAACCGATCCATCAGCCGACTGATCCTCTGTTCTTCCTCTGTGCCATTCAAAGACACCCACATGAACTGATGTCTTCTTATCTGTGAAAGCCTGCGATCTCTTGGGCCTTATAGAATAAAAAAAAAAAAGCCATGGACTTCCAAGGACCCTTGACCTGTACAGAACAATGCTCAAAGAGACTTCTCTTTTTTTTTTTTTTTTTGATACCAAGGGATTTGGTGTCGCAACCTCAAGGACAATTATTGCACCTCTAAAAGGGAGTTAAGGACACAGTGAAGCTGGTCTTCAGTTCTCATTTTTAAACGCATGAATGGAGCCAAAAGTGCTGAATTGACTCTTGGGGGGGGGGGGGGGGGGGTAAACTGGGATTATTAGTGTTATTTATATGAATGTAATGCCATTGTTGCTTCTGTATTTGATGAGTGTTCTGTAGGCTAGAGAGACTTTAGGATAACGTGGAGTTGCTGCACTCAGTGTAACAGTATGTTGTGTGAAGTCACCCATCCCCAGTGTGGGAAGTTGCAGTGTTCTTGTGCATATTTCTTGATGCCGAGTTGTATTTTTGATGGATTTCTTTACATCCTAAACAGTACAGTAAGATAAACATCATGTGTAAATATTCATCCGCACTGAAATCACTGCAGTTGGTCTGTTTTGATCGCGTTGCTACTCAAGGTATTCTCCAACACACGCAAGCAGCAAATGAATGTGTTTAACATTTTTGCGCCGGTCGTCGGACGTGAAGCGTTTACTCCTCGCAGTCGGAGCCATGTTGGTGCTCCGCGGCCATTTTGTGGGAAGTGGCTCGCACTCTCCGCTCAATAAACGGAGTAATGACAGCGGGCCCGGCACCAACATCTATCAACACCCTCTGCTCCATCTCTGTCACCTCCCAATAATGGACCATAATGGTGGTGCGGTGCATGCGTCAGAAATATGCAGAGGAATCACATTTCTTTGATAAAGGAGAAGGTAATAGATGGCGGTTATAAATTCTGCTGCCTCCCCCCCTCCCCCTCCCCCTGGACCTGACGACAGCAGCGGTGTGTGTGTGTGTGCGTGTGTGTGTGCATGCATGTGTGTGATGAGCTTCATTACACAAGTCCAATTGGCCTGTCCCAGGGTCTAAGGCACAGTTCAGTGCCTCGGCACAAAGCGAGCTGATGAAACTGCCTTCTGCTGACAATCAGGAGAACTAGGTCACCTCTGAAGCAGCATCCCAGAGGGCAAGCACCCCAAGGAGCCGAGCACGTATTGTGTAAACACTCATGACAACACACAACATGATGTGGAGTCACCAAAAACAAGGGGCACAAGGTCACACACTGAACCCATTTTCCATTGTTTGTGTTTGTACATACTGTATGTGAATGTGTTTGTGTGTGTGAGAGAAAAAGAAGAAGCTTCCTTTGGGGTAGATACATGTATCTCTGAAACAGTGTTATATTGCATCACCCAGGGAGAGTAAATGATGCACAGTTACAGGAACATCTGTGGTTGTGAACCTCTTATTGTCCTCATCATGGGGAAGATTTTAGATGTCAGTCAGCAGACGTCAGAATGTATATTTATGCCCTTTACACAAGTCAGTTTTTTTTTTTTTTTATACTTTTGTGAAAATAGTCTTTGCTGTAGAAAGAAAAACTTTTGAAAAATGTTTTTGTCAATAAATGTGAATCTAATCTTGTGCTTAACGTGATTTATTTTTCCAATATGGGGTAATGGGTGTGGTAGAAAGATGGTATCAACAAAAAGCATCATTCATCATTCTTGTGGATCTACAACGGCATCACACAAAGAAGCAAACATACACACATATGTGAAAACAGAGAAAATCTGTAGTGAAGTATTGGTTTCTTCTTCTGCTGTAATCAATAGAGAGATTAACCTTGTAATGTGTGCGGGTGAAGAGGCCGGCGCTGCTCAGTTCCTTGATTAATCATGGCCACCACTCCTGGAAAAACCATTCGCAACTAACTGCCTCATCAACTTTGATTATTCAAGGTCTCAGCGTGTCCAAGCGGCCGCCTGAAAGACAAAAGGAAGAAAACTGTTGTGTGATATAGCATTCATTGCTTTTTTCTTTCACAATATTAAAGTTTCGAGCTATTCGTTTTGTCATTTTACAACATGTGGGGAATTAATTATGGCCGTGAATAAAGTTTTTAAATCCACAATGAGATTAATTATTTGAAAAATAGATAGTTACAAAATCAATGCATGATGTATTCAGTATCTTCAGACACATATTGATCTGCATTTTTAAAACTTTGACTGATCATTTTCCAAAATATGAAAAATCCTTCAAATGGTTTTATCATATTCTCCTTCAATCATACCGAATGTCTCTCAGCACAGACAACATGAATCTGTTGTGTTTTTCTGACTAAATACTGTGTTTGGGGTTTTTTTCATTCTCATTTCTGACAACATAAAAACAATCACTAAGCAAACCGAACTGCAGCTCCAGACAGAGCCGCAGCAGCAGCCTGCCAGACGCAGGCCCCTTCGGCCTGCTGCAGATCTAAATTACTGTAATCAGAGGATGAAAAGCAATCAGCAGCCTTGTATGAGCTTCTGGCAGAACGCCTGACCCCTGGCTCTCTCCACCAATCAGACCGCTGCGTCTCATTCACAACTAATCACGACGTGCACTCAGAGCTCACCGCCTCCCTCGCATTTGATGGAGAAAGCGCTCTTCCCCCGCTTTTGTCTTTTTGTGCCGGGCTGACCGGAGTTTGATGAGGGATGTCGGTGCGAGCTGAAGCCTTTTCCGGTGCTTACATGGTGGTAGCCATGGTTTCCACCACTGATGAGACTGTGTGCACAAAAGTAAAGTTTCGCTTTCAAATTTAGACCCTAATCACTGCTGATAATGATGTGTTCAAGTGAGGCAGGAAACGGATAGAAAACACATTAACAGATTTACAGGAGGGTACTGAGGGTAATCACTGACGGAAATAATGTCTGAGTGATTGGAGAGTTTGTGCCACAAGTAAAAACTCACAGGCTTGATTATCAGAGTTCAACCAGATGTGTTACGTACCCATGTCGGAGTGTAATTTACTGCGGGTATTGTTCCTGGTGATGTGGGGGCTTAGATGAGCTGCGGAGGGCTCACTGGTGCACAGGTGTACCACATCACGTTTTTAAAACGGAGACACGCCCACTTCAAACGAGCAGAACGAGAAAAAAAGACAACGCACACTTTATTACTCAAAGCTAATACAGGAATGTATTTGTGCCTAAAGACTTTAATTAGTATGATGAGCAAAAAGGCCACCACCTTTGTTCTGATTGGTCTAAAGTCCTGAATCCTGGTACTTCATACTTTGGGCAACTATCTAACAGTCAACCTTTGAAACTTTTAAATCACATGAAAAATATAACTTTGTGTTTAATAAACGTCTTCCATATTAAATATTTTGTTTACACTGCATATGTGTGCATATCTTTGATATTGGGACTACTATTTTATCCTAAAATATAATGAAAAAGCAGTAGTCCCATTTACTATTATTCTTAAGATAGAAAAACTCACTTTTCACCCAAATGGTTTGAGCAATTTTGAAAATGTCTTCAGATTTAGTCCCAGAAACTTTCACCATAATTCTAAATTTCAGTTGCAGGTACAACTGTGTCAAATAGCTGAATGACTAAAATGTGTAAAACTGGACATGTGAAGGATTCAGCTCCCTGAAGAACAAAGAACAAGAACAAATGACCAACTTTTGTGAATAACAGACGAGAGGTAAAATGGGGGAAGTGGGGAGAGCTTATCTGCCATGAACGAGGATGCCTCTGTCTTTGAGACAAGACTCACCCCCCTCCCCTCTTTATCTAGACTCTCCCTTTCTTACCCTCTGCCCCACCCCCCTCACTCTGTCCCACCCTCTGCTCGCCGCCAGGGGTGGATCCCAGCGTTTATCTCCACCATCCAGCGCCGGTGTCTCCTAGCAACGGCGCACGGATCATTTAACTGCCCCTACATCTTCTGTTTGATCCACCCAGTTACATGCAATATGCCAACTGCCTTTATTCACATTTTCTGTGGGTTTATGGTCCTGAAACGACCCTCTGAGCCTGGTTGTTGGTGTGTGCTTTTTGTATTTTTAGTGTGTAGTAGCTACTTGTCTCTCTGGCTTGAAGCACTCAAACCATATCAGTGCCACACTTGAGGCAGACAGACAGGCAGGAGAGGCCGCTCTGTCAGGATCCAGCAGGTGCACAAAACACACACGCACACGCACACACACACACACACACACACACACACACACACACACACACACACACACACACACACACACACACACACACACACAATCAATGGAAGAAGACAGGACTTGGCCCTCAGTCTGAAAGGCCCTCGCAGAATCAATTAGCATTTAAATTAATGAAGCGCGTAATGAAGAGCGCGCTATCTCCCCGGCAGAAAGCCGACAGACAGGCGGAGAGCTGATTGTGAATCTGCATCAGGAAGACACACTGAAAGGCACATCAAAGATATTCAAATAGCCACTTCGTCCCTTTATTTTTTGAAGTAAAAGTGCCAAATTAAAAACAGAGCTGCTTTAAATAAAACCACAATATGTATGTTCTGTTAATATAATCACATTTCCATATAAAAAGTGCCATTAATAAAGCTTGTAATTAAAGATAAAATGATTGCATGGAAAAGGCCGTCTTTATCTTTCAGTGCAAATATGCTTAAAGGAGGCTGCTTCCGGTGCAGATAACCCTAAACTGATTTACTCAGGCAGATGTGAATTTGAGCTCATTTCAGCCACAATGTGTTTCTCAATTTAGAAAAGAATATATTAGATTTCTATTACAAATTAATATTGTGGTGAGGAGGTGAAGGGGTATGGAGCCCTGAAAAGGACGAAAATACAAAACAGGAAATGATTTTCAGAGAAATAATGAATTCATCAATAAATAATAGTTAGTTTAACCAGCAAGCTAACAAAGCTTGATTAGCTGTAATAAAAGTTAGCTGCCTCAAAGGAACCTATTAAATACTTGTATATGTTCTATAGGAAGAACAAGGAAATCAAACAAGGAAGTGTGTTCTCACATTATTTCATGATTGTGAACCCCACTGCTAACAATAAAGTTAGAATTTAATAGAATAAAAGAAAATGATATCAACTGACCCGAAATTTTGCCAAATATTTCTTGAAGCTTTTAATTATTTTCACTGAGGAAAATTCCCGATATCTCCAACCAGGAAGCAAACATGAACAGTTCTTCCAACTCAATTGCTCGTAATTGCAGGTTACAGTAAACAATATGATGTGAACGTGGCATTAACTACCAGTAGTCCAATTGTAATGCATATTTTATCCAAATATCCAGAACATTAGCAAAAGACAGTGGGAAGTAATTAATGCATGTTTCTATTACTGTTATTGGGAATATTATTACGTTTGTGCCAAACCAAATAAAGAATTAACTAAAGAACAAAATGAATACAGTTTTACTTAATTGTATCAGCTGATAAAGTAACAGATAATTTGTTGTTTATATTTCGTATTTTACTACATTTTGATCATTTATTTAGGTTATTACCGTAATTGAAACGATTTATTGATGTAATCAGTTTTATTTTTGACTCGTCTGAAAACGTTTTACTGTCTTTAGTCAGTTTCGGGCTCTAAAGCGGCGCAGTGTGTGTTGAATCTGCAAAATGCTGTTGATGTGTTTGCCGCTGCAGCAGCTTTTGTGTTTGTGGCAGCTGATGATGTTTATGACTCACACGCACACGCACACACGCACACATACACGCACACACACACACTAACACACACACATACACACATACACACACATACACACATACACACATACACAAACATACCGCTGGCAGCGCTGCCTCACTGTCAACGACACACCTCCATCCTTTGGGTCACTGCCCACACACACACACATACACACATACACACACACACACACACACACACACACACACACACACACACACACACACACACACACACACACACACACACAGACAAACAGCGACACTTCAGACTGACAGCATGTCTCCCACTGAACAAATCTGACTGTGTGTAGCACAAACTGATGCTTCATACTTCAGAAAAGAAAAGGGAAATTTGTGTGTGTGTGTGTGTGTGTGTGTGTGTGTGTGTGTGTGTGTGTGTGTGTGTGTGTGTGTGTGTGTGTACACATGCTGACATGCAGCTACTGAGTGGCACACAAACCTTATCGCTACAACACAGTCACAATAGAAAGCTTTTCGCCCGGAGCGTCAAAAACCCCACAGGGGGGTGGGGTGGGGGCTGTGCTTCCCCTCCTCTACATGACTCATGGATCAAGACTCCCCCAACACCCTTACACACACATATCAAGCACAGCCCTGTTTGCCCCAAATACTGTACATTGTTATATAAGATGACATTTGTTTTCTTTGTCAATGACGTCTTCTTCTGTCATCTTTATCCCGACTTTTTGTGTCTGATAAGAGGAGAGGAGGAACGAAATGGAGAGGAAACAAGAAGAAAGGAAGAGAAGAAAGGTCAGGAGAAGAAAGAAAAGAAGAAATTAGAGAAAGAAAAGAGGAGATAAAAGGATGAAAGGAGAGGAAACAAGAAGAGAGGAAGAGAAGAAAGCAAGAAGAAGAGGAGGAAAGGAGATAAGAAGAGTAGAGAAAAGCAATTGAAACAAAATGAAGAAAGGAGAGGAAAGGAGAGAAGAGAAGAAGATGAAAGGAAAAGGAACTGAAACAAGAAGAAAGGAGGAGGAAAGAAAAAGAAAGAAGACATTAAATAAAGGAAAGACATGAGACAAGAGCATGAAAGGAGAGGAAGAAGAGGAGAGGAGTAAACGAAAGTAATGAAAGTTTCTACGTGCCGCCCTGTCCTCCAGATGTGCCCTCAGAAGTCTATCAGCTCCTTTGCACCAGAGTCGCAGTTGTTCCAACGTCCAATACAGAGCCACAAACTCGGCACACGCCCACCGACACACCTCGTCATCACCGCATTGTCCCGGCTGCTTCACTGCACAGCACGCGTAACGTAGAGAAACACTCTCCCTCCAGGGGGGCTTTTCCCCACCACAGCATGAGGAAGGAGGAGAGAGGGAGAGAGACGTGGGTGGACAGTAGGAACGATGACAGTGGGACGCCGGAGGTTACAGTCACTAATCTGTGTGTGTGCGTGTCTGAGTCAGGGTGCGGGACACCCCCTGTGATCTCCGTGTGTCTGAGGATGATGATGATGCTGCTGTGTTGTGACAGAGAGACGAGACAGACAGTCAGCCTCAGAGAGACTGCGACGGGGCCGACAGCAGACGACACACATAGTGCTCAGAGGAAACACAACTCAGCTACACTAATTTATCTTTTTATAAACACAATATTTATCATTATGGTCAGAATGAGGAGAATTTGTTTTTATTTTAAAGCTTAATTTATTTCACAAACATTTTTGGTCAAATTCGCTTTACATCCCGATCTATCAATAAATCAAATGCTGCAGGCCTGTAACAAACCTGTCCGATCATTTCATGCGTAAAATGGACCTGCCTGTCTACCTGCGTGCATTCTGCCAGTGCACTCATTGCACGTGACCGGAGTCTTCCACAAGGTAGCTGTGAGTACTAACAATAGCCATGTTCGTTGTTTACGTTCATTATGATAACGTTAGGTGTTTTCTTACATGTGAATGAGACATGAGGTGTTGGATTTAGCGCTGTGCTCACTCTCCCCAACTCTCTCCTCTCCTCTCACGGACTCGTCCTTCAGCAGCAGTCAGGCGTTGAGGGAGTGGCTTTAGAGAGAAGCCTTGAAGGGAGGCCGGGATCTTTTCAGTTAGATACTTGCAAAATCTAGCTTACTCTTGCTGGTTTCTCCAAAGTTGCCTACCCCAGGCTTTAAAAGAGAACTCTGCTGATATTCCATTTTGCTTTTGATTGTCAACAAATCTCACAAAAGGACCAAAGGCAACAATCAATTGATCCTGCTGACAAGTATCGTCTGTGTATCACTCTTTGACAGAAACAACAGAAACAGTGAATACATTTTTTTTCTGCATCACAAACAAAGTATTTTTGATTTTGTGGTGAACTGTCCCTTTAAATTATTGTTTAAAGTTTATGTTTTATATGTTATGCCATTAATGTGTACAAGGAGCAAACAGGAAGTCAGCCAGAGGAAGTGTCTAACATGCTCCTAACCAACTGTGTTTGTACATCTTATGGCAATATCCCTTTTTTCTAAATACATCCACGACGCAGACAAGACAGTGGTACAGATAAACCATTTGAATTATCACACCGTACCGCTGTGGTAATTTTGATGTTGTGGATTGTTTTGCTGTTGTTGAGTTGCATCACACAGAAGGGTGTTCCTGTTATTTTGTCCATCTTCTTCATCTTTGAGCACTCTCAGCAGCAGCTGCTAATGTAGTACCGCTTCCTGCTGCTAGTCTGCAGTGTTGCCTCAAGCCTCCTTTTCTCAAAGCCAATCATTGTCTCTTTCGCTTTCTTTGTCTCTTTCTGTCTGTCTGTCTGCAGACTTGAGACACCATCACACACACACACACACACACACACACACACACACACACACACACACACACACACACACACACATATATCACTGCCTCCCAATTATTGTGACCCAAACAACTACCTTTGAATATGGCCTGTGGAGAAATTCACTATTACCAGGTCACTGCCTTGAAGCATATATGTCCCCCTCTTGACACACACACACACACACACACACACACACACACACACACACACACACACACACACACACACACACACACTGTCTCCCCACACCCAGACTCTTTCTAGCCGCTGTCGACTCTAATCATCGGCCGCCGAGGAGGCACAAAGCTTAAAAAAAGAGAGGAGAAAAATAACCATGGCAACAAATTTGAGGCAATTTCAGTAATAATAGGAATTAGACGGCATGCTGAATTACAGCATGTCGGGCAGGGAAGGAAAAGCTCTCAGATCTGCTGCTTTTGAAGTGAAAGGAGAAAGAGGATGCTGCAGTTTGTTTTTACATTTACAGCAATCCTTTGCGTTTTATTTTGTTTCAAAGAGGCTCATGCTATGCTACGGTGCCACTGTTTCTATTTTAGGCTGGATGCCACATTATGCTGGCCAAAATAGGACACACAGTCACTCACACAGAATGAATGTCTGAGCATAAATGGCAGCTGGCAAAACAGGCTAAGCCAAGCATGAAAATCAACATGAATTCCCACTCGGCTGGAGCTCGATGCCCTGATGCGGCGCTGCCTGCGAC
Organism: Cottoperca gobio; assembly: GCF_900634415.1. Taxonomy (NCBI): domain Eukaryota; kingdom Metazoa; phylum Chordata; class Actinopteri; order Perciformes; family Bovichtidae; genus Cottoperca; species Cottoperca gobio. The sequence continues at coordinate 20,937,645 of NC_041359.1, forward strand.
CCGTGTCCACGTCCCCAGACACCCCTTCACACAGAGGAGTGGAGAGCCATGCCACTCCACGAGGCGGAAATAATGTCTCAGATGATCTACAGAGTAACACGGCTTTATATAGAGATCATGAGCAGAGATGCTGAGATAATCTCATGTCATCTGTTGGGTGTGTTCTGAAATACTTTTTATCCATTTTCTTCTTTTTTTTACTTAAAAAAAACTTGTTACATACTTTTTCCTCTTAAACTGAACTAGTTTGTCAGTAAATATTTTGAGCTTTACTTTCATACTTGGGAATACCTTTTTGAACAATATGTCATTTTACTTTAAGATAAAAATCCAAAATGTAAATCTAACATTTGGGTGTGTTTCACATGTTTCTCAAGTTTGACTTGAAGATGCAAAATACATATAATACATGTTTAGGTTGTCTTCAGCATGAGAGTGGGGGAATGTGTGTATTTATTTGTCTCTTTAATCATCTGCAGGTGTCAAGAGAAACCCATTATCTCTCTGTTTTAGTCATTTGACTCAAAGACATTTTGTAAAATGTCATGCATGGCATTGAATATTAAAAAAAGAAAAACCCCATCCATTCAGAAAAGAAAATGATGGTATGTACACATGACTGTACATGGTGTTGCAAAGATTAAACAGACCTCATTCACAATTTCTTCTCCTCTTTTGTTAAATGATGCCGGTGAGAAACGCAGGGATGGTGATGTGACTCACATCAACACATCGTGTGTGATCATGTGTTTTTTTTCAAAGCATTTTACACAGATTACTTTAAAGTCAAAGCAAATCTTGAAACTTGAATGAATTTAATTTGCATCAGTGTCTTTCCCTCAATTCGACATCAACATCGAACATATATAAAACTCTTCCCGTTTGATGTTTGCAGAAAAGGACAGGGAGTCGGTACAGGTTATAGCTTGGATCCGTTTTTTCCCCCTTTCTTTTCTGGGCCAAAGCAAAGTGTTTTTGTTCATCCTGCCAGTGTGCCATTTCACACAGAGCCCTGCAAACCACTGCTCCTCTGTGCCATTTATATCCCGCTGTGACTGCGCTGCCTTCTGGTCAAATTGTCCTTTTTGTAATTGGAAGAGCAAACGGTTGTTTTAAACAGCACCTCGCTCCTCTCACCATTCAATAAACTGGCTTTAAATACACAGCAGTACACGATAGTCTGTAAACAAACTGTCTGACAGTAGTGTTACAAGTTAATGTTAAAATGCTTTAATTAGTAGAACTCTGAAGTTCATTTTAAGACCAAATAAATGTTTAAAAAATAACAGTAGAGGGGAGAGCCAGTGTGCAACTTCATCTGTGGTATGATCGTCTTCTCCTCCTAAAAACAGCTCATAATCTACAGCTGCTGTTCAGCAAATTCAAAATGGGGCATTCAAGGGGAGAGAGAGTGTGTATGTGTGTGTGTGTGTGTGTGTGGGGGGGGGGGGGGGGGGGGGGGGGTGCTATTAATCTCCCCCTTCATTCACCACTCTACAATGAATTGCAGCTGTGGCTGCAGATAAAAACTGAGCTTTTTTCTTTCTTTCTTCTCGGGTGATTATCTGCAGTCAGGTGCCTGGGTGGAGGTATGATCACAACAGAGCAGAGGGACGAGGATACAGCCAGGGAGGGGAGGAAGAAAAGGAGGAGGAGGAGGAGGAGGAGGAGGAGGAGGAGAGGGTGCAAGCAGGGAGAAAAAGAGCAAAGAGGAGGATGAAGTTTAAATAAGTACGATGGAAGAAAGAAAGAAGACAGGATGGAGCGGAGGAACGAGAAGATATGAAGGAGACAATGAGAGTTAGAAGACAAGGACACAAAAGGCATAATTGTTAATGACTGCTGATGGTAGTGGGGATACCTGAAATAGATTAATAAAACTGCTGAAAGGACGGGGAGGTCACTAAACTAATTAATGATTAAACAATTAATTGTTTGGTCTGTAAAATGTAAAAAGATCCATCACAATGTTCTAGATCCAACGGCCCAAAAGCAAATATATTCATATTCAGATATCAGAATAATTGGTGATTCATTTTCAGTTGATCGAACTTTAAAACTAATAGAGTAAAGGAGCACACTGTGCAACTGAAAGCTTTTTAAATAAACATAACAACAATAAGCCGTGCTAACACGAGGCTGCACAGCGGCGCTTTGAGCTAAATGCTAATGTCAGCATGCTATAATGCTCACAATGCTAACATGTCCTTTTTTAGCAGCTGTAATGTTTATTTTGTTCACTGTCCTAGATTCAGTGTGTTAGCATCCCAACATTTACGAATAGACACTAAACACAACGTACAGCTGAGGCTGATGGGAATGTTATTAGCTTTGCAGATATTTGTTCAGACACCAACATATTGGACAAATTTAACAAAAATAACAAAAGTTATTACAATTCATACTGAGAGGGACACGAATGAACAAAGTTTCATGGCAATCCATTCAGCAGTTGTTTAGACATTCTTCTACAAAAGCACAAATATTAAACTCAGGGTGGTGCCGGATGGAGGATCATGAACATCATTAGGATTCATCCTCGGAGGACTGTGAATGTTTAGAGATATTTCACTCTGGACTAAAGTGGTGGAACAATCAACCACATCGAGATGATGGATAAAAACATAGAGCATGAAGCTGTAGAAACCGGAAACACTCACAACAGTAAATAAACAACAGTAACGCCGATGGGAGATTCCTCAACGTACGGGGGGGGGGGGGGGTACAGAGAGCTGTGAGATTGAAATGCAATAAAGCGGCAGAACTGGATTGTGCGAGCAGAGAGGAGGTGCAGATATGGAGGTGTTTAATATTGTTTGCTGTTTATCTAAACCAAACACAGCCGCACAATAGAGATGTTATCTCGCAGACCTAGAAGGAGGGGAGAACATTTCAGATCATGGGGGAAATGTGATAAGCTACATTCAAGATTGAATTAGGGAGAGGTGTGATCCAATAGCTTGACTTCTGTAGCTGCAGATAACCAGAATAATATTTATAGGAATGCTAAAGACAAGCTGAACTGACTGGATGCAAGAGGAATATTCTGAAGTCAACTATACGAATACAGAGGGGTATAAAGAGGACCACAGTGTAGAAAACATTTACTAAGAGTTTAGGATGCATCAGACGAGCTACAACGTGTGTACGTTTTGCATTAAACCATTTTTCAAACCGCAGGGCTGCGTCCTGAGCCCCCTGATGTTCACCCTGCTAACCCATGACTGTGCTGCCAGATCTGATACTAACGACATCATCAAATACAACAGCACTGCATCTTGTCAGCATTAATGATGAATCTGCATGGAGCAGTTAACGGTGTGGTGCAGATCCCACAATCTCTCCGCCAAGGAGATGATGGTTGACTTCAGAAAGGCCTGCAGGAACCATCATACGCCGCTGACCATCGTCAGGGTCAGTAACATCAAGTTTGTGGGAGGGCACCTGGCGGACGAGCTGACCTCCACCACTAACACCTCGGTCATTGAACGCATCCTAACCTACAGGCCTCACTACCTGGTTTAGTAAATGCAAAGCGACCGAACATCACAGGATTGTGAAGACAGCGAGGAAGATCATTGGTGCCCCTCTCCCCTCCCTGCGGGACATTTACCATCCCCGCTGCGATCGCAGAGCCTCCGGCGTCATCAAGGATCCCCACCACCCTTCCCACAGTCACTTTTCTCTCCTGCCGTCTTGAAGAGATACAAGAGCCTCTCCAGCAGAATGCTAAACAGCTTTTACCCGCAGTCGGTCTGGATCCTCAACACACTGTGTCTCCCCCACCCCCCACCCCGTCACTCGTCCACATACACAAGTCCTCAACTCTGAATTGAAACATGCAGTTTCTTTCTAAATGCACTTTAATGCACGGTGCTGTATCGTTTTAAAGGGAATCATTTTAGATATACTGTATATAATGTAATCCTTTCTTGTTGCACTGCTGTTGGGTGGGAGAAACAGCATTACAGTGGTTGCAGGAAACTCAGACACAAAGGACTGTTGGTCAAATTGAATAGAGAGAATTCACTCTATCCTTCAAGTGTTCAAGTTTGTTTACAACTTGTCTTATAAGATTCCAGTCCCTGCTTGCAAGTGCAATATGATGATCATGTAGTACGTGTTTTAATAGCTCCCTGGACATTAGGAATTTATTTTAAAAGAAGTAGTTTGCTTGTGGAAAACAGGTGACAATAATGTAGTTTAAGTATGCAAATTCTAGTTAATGGACTAAAAGGTGCAAACCCACTAGTACGGTCCTTCAGATTTTGTCGAATTCAGCCCTCAACACTCACGTGGTAATTAAACCTAATCCTGTTTCTACCAATACCAAATTCAAGAGGAAATGTGGGTGCATGCAGTTCTTTATCTGCTCCGCTTTGTTAAACGTGAACACAGTGTCCACTGCAGACCAAAACAAGAGGCTGCGATCAGACAGCAGGGAGGCTGCTGATTTGTCTTTCTGTCAAACAGCCAAAGATAAAGGGGGTGAAGAAAAATGAGGCAGGGAATGGAGACGTCCTGATTTGCATATCACAGGTTGCAGTTATTTTGAGCCAACATCCTTCTCTACATATCTAATATTTCCCCATAGTCATTTCATTGTTAGTTTCAGATGTGAGTGGCTGCAGTATAACATGCTTGCAACCAAAGATAAGGTAAATGTCACCGCATTAACATAAAGGCTGTTATATCGCATGGTAAAGACAGTAAATCAATAAATATTAAGTCATTAAACTACATTAATAATAATAAGCTTTATTTGTATAGCACCTGTCATACAAGAATTGCAGCCCAAAGTGCTTCACAGCAAAAAACATAACAATTAGTACAAGATTAGACAGAATAAGAGCATTTACAGTACAATAATCACAGGGTTGATGTAAATGAGTCTGAAGTACCATTATAACAATAGCAGAATTAAAATAGTATAAAATACATTTTTCTAGGTCTACATACAAACACACTAAAACTCTCAAAGTATAAAGAAAAGGCCTCCGTCAGCCCCACCTGCAACATTTTATAAATATAAAAACTTTACCTTTTGAAGGACTATTTTGAGATGTAAGAAATCCCTGAATATCTGTGTGTTTCCTGTCCGGTGAGCTCAACCCTCTGCAGCCGTGCATGTGCTCCTCAATGTTCCGCTTAAACAGTACAAGAGGGAGATCAGAAAGCAATCAGTGTTGAATTGTAGACACACAGGGAGAGAGCCTGAGGGCCCGTGTTGAGAGGAGAGAGAGAAGTTGAGGATATTGACAGGTTTGTATGAGATGTGTTACTGAAGTTTCCCTCGGGGACACAGCTCACTATATAACACAACTCAGGCAGAAAACAACAAGCTGGATTAACCTCCAGTCTGTCAATGGAAGGGAATGAAAGATACACTTGAGAGAGTAACATGTGTGTGGAGCAATGGTTTCCTTCATGAATACATTACACAGTTGTGGTTATTTCACGTGACAGATTCCTGTATTTCGTTTTTCTGTCACTTAATTAATTAAACCAATCCGCATGAAGCGACATTTAAATCCGAATCTGATGAATGTCGGTTGGTCGTTTGGTCACTATCAATAAAATCTGATCAAATCCCACCCACACAGTCCTGATGAAGCAGATTAGCTGAGCTATACATAATGTTTTAAAGAGGTACTTGAGATTTAAAACCAGGTTTTCAGGTAAAGATGTATACAACAATATAAGTTTGATTCCATCAAAGTGGATGAAAAAATAGTTTTTGGAAACAATGCAGCTCTGTCCCTGCTTGTGAGACGGATCAATTCATTGTTGGTGTTGGTCTTTTCATGAGATTTGTTGATATTAAGAAAAATGATGTGACATTTATTAAAAAGACAAGCATTCAGCACATTGCTTTTGCCTTATTATTTCATTACACATTAATTAACTGGGCTCCTATATCTAATTTCAAGTCACCTCTATGAGAAACCATTGCAGGTACGAGTGGCTCAGATTAAACTGGAGATTGGAGCAATGCAATTCTGTCTGTATTGACCTGCAGCCTAAATATAGAACCAGTCATCGGCCTGGTGTTGCAGAACGATTGTAGCTCTTGAAAGACAAAAACACCTTTTGTAGCCAGGCTTCTGTATTTGTGAAACGTCTCGCACATCATCCCAGAAATCAATAGTAACATGTATTCTCCTGCTGTGTGTTGTGCATTTTATGTGTGTTCCTGAGTGTGTGTGTGTGTGTGTGTGTGTGTGTGTGTGTGTATGTGAGTCCTGTGGCTGAGCTCATGATAAGTGTCGGAGTAATTTTTTCCCTGCTCTTGATTGTGCCGCTGACAATAGCAGTTAATGACAGCCCAGAGTGGCTGCACGGTTGGACTGTGGGGGGGATGGGAGGACGCGGAGGGAAAAACCCATTTTCAAAAGCATACATGAGTTTTATTCATAAACCTGTATGCAACATGGCTAGCGGTTGCCTTTATTAAGCTCCGAGCACTCTCCATGAGCGCTGAGAGTTTCAATTAAATCAAAGCTGTTTGAAGGCCTGCAGACATCACAAGGACAGAACAAAAAGCTTTCAGCAGGTTGTGAATGTAGTCAATTGCAAACAAGATGTGCATTTCAATGAATCATTCAGGCTGGATGGGGAGAGGAAATGGATGGGTTATACTAATAAAAACACAGGGATGCGTCAGAATAAACAAAGCATCAATGCTAATTTGAAAAAGGGATTCCCTGTTCTCAGCTTTTGATCCGTCCTCTGGTTCAAAGAAATGAAACAATTTATGCTCCTGAGAAACACTTGTTAAGCAAGTGAAATGGGTTTTTTTTTAGAAACATGGAGGGTACTGAGTGCAGGCAGCTCAGGGAGATTACTTATGGGCTTTTGAAAGATATGAAAATATATCCTCAATTTCTTTTGGCTTATATATTGCTGTAATCAATAAACTGCTAGAGTTTGTCTTTCTGTGAGTAAAAACCTAAAGAGTTACAGTTTTAATAATGAGCTGAACACATTAGTAATTAAAGCTTTATTTGTGACCACAAGTTGTGAGGCAAGTTGAGGGTTTTGTGACTATTTAAAATCCATAAACTGTTTTAAAAGAAGAAGAAAAAAAGACACTTATGATGATCTTGGGGTTGAACTTCTTCAGTTTGATTTGACAGATGAATGTAGCTTCAGTAGCTACATGCTGAGTTTAGCTTAGCTCATATTTTGTTGAAGAAATAGACATTTAAATACTTTTTTTTCACTTTCTTGGCAAGAGTTGAATGTGGAGATGGATACCACTCATGTCATGTTTGTTTGTTAAATATGAAGCTACAGCCAGGTTAGCTTAGCTTAGCATAAAGACTGGAAACAGTGCGAAGCAGCTAGCCTGGCTCTGTCTGAAGGTGACATCTTCCTACAAGCCAAGTCTAAAGCTTAGTAATAAAAATACAACCTGATGTTTTTACACTTCAGTCTTTGTACGGATTAAATAAACGCAATACAGAAGTATTATCCGTTAAACGTACTTTAAGTTTCAAAATTAAAAGTATTGAGATTGCGTTCTTTCAAAGTGTTACAGAATATTATATTTATAAACAAACAAACACATACATACATAAAAAATCATTTTTTAAATGTAGTTTGGAAGATTAGTACTGCATCATATGTTATATAGCATATTGTGTTATAAATGTAAATGTATTGGAGTAAAACGTTGAATATTTCCTTTATTATTTATTATTATTATTATATTTCCCTTTCCTTTGCTTTATTTATGGGTTTTTTTTCCTTCGGGTGTATGACACTTGAATAAAAGTATTCATTGATTAGTATTTCAAGTTCATTCTTTACCAGAGATTACCATAAATAAATATAAGGATTGAAAACATGACACTGCTACACTTCCACAACCTGCGCTCATAAAGCATGTTGTCCTGATGAAAAACTCTCCCTGTCACCACGTGTTACTGTGTTAAAGTGCTGCAGGAGGAAACACTGTGAGCCTTTCAGTTCTCTCAGTCAAAGTGCACTCTGATTCAAACGTGTGGGAATCCCTGTGAGAGCTGACAAGGTGCCGCTGCTCTCATGACATAAAACTTTAATGAGAACAAAACTATTACACGTCAGTTAAACAGCCGCAGAGGTCTGCTCTATTATTGACTTTGCTCTGGGTGACAAGACCACACACACACACACACACTCACAACATAGTCACACACTTAACAGTTACACATTTGCACATATGCAGACATATATACTAGTGTACATGCTTAGGGGGCGACAAGGACAAACACACACACACACATACATCAATACTTCCAATGAAAGGAGTTCTTACTGTAGTAGATTAGGTAAGACAGATATTGATGATTTTCCAACACTTAAAGTCCTGCTCAATACAGAAGACATGTTCCTTGCTTTAATACTCACTTGCACTTACAAATGATGTCTGACAAAATGAGAATAATAGCATTTCAGGTCATTAGTGGGCCATTTAAAACAATAATTAGCTCTGTTATTCCACAATGAATTGCATTCGCCTAGAGGCAAGTGTCACATGTGCGCACCAGATATACATCATCTGCAGAATTACAACATGAATAAAAAACAACAACAACGACATGCATGTCCAGGTCCATGTTTGTGGAAGGCTCGAGATTTACTTATTTATTTATTTTACTGGCAGTGTGTGAAAAATCGATGGCATAGCTTTGTGCCAGCCCCGGGCCGCGCAGGTCCCCGCGGACTGGCTCAGTTTATTGTGCTCAAAAAAAGGCAATTACAATGTTAATGTGTCGCAGCAGGAGAGTGAACCCGTGAAGCATGGACGTCAAAAGGTTGATGGAGAGAGCGGAGTCAACGTAGGTTAACAGCAAAACGGCGTCTGGGGAGCGTTTCATATCAAAAGCACGGAGGCACAGAGGAAAACACTCACCAATAGATGCAGACTCTTTTTTATTTGGCTAACACACACTCTTTAAGTAGCCTATTGTAATTAGTACCACCATAGATAGATAGATAGATAGATAGATAGATAGATAGATAGATGGATGGATGGATATATAGATAGATAGATAGATAGATAGATAGATAGATAGATAGATAGATAGATAGATAGATAGATAGATAGATAGATAGATAGATAGATAGATAGATAGATAGATAGATAGATAGATAGATAGATAGATAGATAGACAGAGAGATAGATAGATAGATAGATAGATAGATAGATAGATAGATAGATAGATAGATAGATAGATAGATATATAGATAGATAGATAGATAGATAGATAGATAGATAGATAGATAGATATAGATAGGATAGATAGATAGATAGATAGATAGATAGATAGATAGATAGATAGATAGTAGATAGTAGATAGATAGATAGATAGATAGATAGATAGATAGATAGATAGATAGATAGATAGATAGATAGATAGATAGATAGATAGATAGATAGATAGATAGATAGATAGATAGATAGATAGATAGATAGATAGATAGATAGAGTAAAGGATTTCTCTTGCCATTTGTCACTGTTGTTTTTCTCAGACAGACGCCATCATGCAGGACTAATACAAACCCTTCTCTGAGGAAGTCTCTCGGGAGCCCATAATAAGCCATTAAACAGGCACATTAGGAGTAATGAAAAGGCTCTTAGTGGTTTACCACTGAGGGACACCTGGATTTCTCTGTCTGTGGAAGTGGGCGGGCGGCTGTGATGGCTCGGGCTGCCGGTCCGTAGTGAGGGGAGGAAAACATGGGAGATACATATGATGATGTTTGCATGTATATCAGGCTGTTTTCAGCTATAATGTTCAAGCACGATGCTCTTTGTTCCACTACACAGTGGACAATAACAGTCGGTAAAATGTAACCTGTCTATCGTGGCCTTAGTCAGTGTTTTGCACAACATTTACATTGCAGACACCTTGGAAAATGTGCTTTGCTGTCTGTATGTGTTTCTGTGTCAGGTCTCTTTTGCAAAAGAGATTTTGATCTTAGTTAGATAACCTGACTAAAGGTAAATAAAGGTTATAGACATGTTTTTATTCCTCAATCGTAGCCTGTGAATAGACACATTAAAAGGGTAATTAATCCCCTAAAGTTGAATTTACTGTATTAATGTATTTTTTATGATATTGCAGCTCAGTTTTAATGTATCATGTTGAAGCAGTGTTGTCCTTAAGATTAACAGCAGAGAAACAAATTGAGCTCATGTACAATTCCTCAACATTTCTAAGCACACGTCAGTTATTATCAGCTCTTCTGTACTGTCTCTAAAATGTGTTATCTAATGGCATTACAGACTCAAGTCAGAAAGCCTCACAAACATCAAGTAGTGGACTTAGTGTTGAGGCTTTTTTTTAGGTCAAGAATTAACCTAAAAACGCAATACAAATGTAGAGGGTCAATTTTCCCGTTAAAGCTACTGAATAGAAACACACGCTGTCCGTGGTGCTGAAATCTGAAAAGGCTCTGAATGATCTCTCTCTCTCTCTCTCTCTCTGCTTTCAAAGCGATTTGCACAAAACTGCTCAGCCCAGACAACACATAATCTAGTGGATAACACAGAGCGGGCTACCTGTGATTGTGATGCAAATGTTAATGGACTCTGAGGTCCTCTGATTAGCCTGATGTGGGCTAATTTCCCTCCTCTACAGTCCCCAGAGAGCCCAGAGTGCCTTTTCACTGTCCCTTATTAATTGCCGAGTGTTGGGTGGTATTTTTCTGCCTCGCTGGGCTGGCAGACAGGCAATCAGGGGTTAAATGGCAGGTGATGTCGCACATGATGGATGCTTTTGGTTTTTAAGAATTATTTTTATTTATTCTTTACCAAAATTACTTTGCAGCATCGCAGCATTCACACCTCGTTCTCTGCCTCAAATACTCTCTCATCTTGGCGCAATCTAGGTCGTGCGTCAAACGATTTTGACACACACACACACACACACACACACACACACACACACACACACACACAGTCACCACCATGTCTCACTGAGGACGTTTAATGGATGAGATAATGATAACCTACAATGAAAATCATTGTAGACCTATATAATTGCAGTCAGTGCCATGGAAACACAAAATCCAGTTTGCCTTGGTGCAGTGAAATATATCACGTTGCAGGATCTTAAAACACATCATAAGATCTGCAGTGTGTGTCGATCAGGAATTGTTCTGAAATATGTTTTTCACATGATTTGGTTTACTTTATAATAATCATTAGAATCAGGTGGTAGTCTCGTGCGTTTCTAATATTTACAGGCTGTGTAATCAGAAGCATCTTTCCAGGAGAATTTCTCCCGCACAATAGTGAAAATTAGGCTTTTATTTTTTGTCATTCGAGGAAAAGATGGGGGGTTGGGTTGGTGTCGGTGAAGGGAGGGGTCACATGAAGGCGGAGAACCTTGTGCCAGCTCACCCATGTGTGTAATGTGAAAAGGGAGAGCCGGGGGTGAAATGCATGAGGAGGAGGAGGGGGGGGGGGGGAGGAAGAGGAGGAGGGAAAATGTGCGTGGGGGGGGGTGGGTACACTAGAGGAAATGAATTTGAAGACAGTGAGATCACAATGCCATTTTGGATTTCACTTTTTATCACCAAGAAAGAAAGAAAGAAAGGGGGGGGGGGGGCTCACCAGTGGATATCGAACATGCAGGTCAAACACAAATAATCGCAGACTGGGACAACACCGATAAAGAGCTTTGATTGGTCATATCTGTATCGACAGAGACGAGGACCCTCCTGGGACGTGGCACCCTGACCCTCTGATGACTCTTAAGGACGGGTGATAAACTGAGAAAATCACTTTCCTTTGTAGCCGGATAACCGTGCAGCCCAGTGACACCGTGCATGGATGCTCATGAAGTAACCGTGATCAAACGTGTGAAATGATTTAGGCTACACCAAGGCCTGGGAAGAATCTAAAAGTACAGCTTGTTGTCACATTTGTGTGTAAAGGAAAATCTGAAACATACAAACATGTAAAAAACATCAGTTTGAGACACTTTGCCCATAATAATAATATAGGGCGAAAGTTGTATTTGACATGGCAACAGAGGCCTCAAAAGAGCACTATAAGAAATGTGGTGTCCTCGTGCAAGAGCATGTGTGCGCACGTGTGGGATTCATCATATGAATATAATAAGCATCCATCTGAGTGTAAACTGAATCTAAAATACGTTCACATTAATGACAAACAACATCTATTATTATAGCCTTATTGTTTTTTTATTATTGTTATTATTAGCCTATGTGTAGAGCAGGTCGTGAAAAGGTCTTTGGTGCTGTAACCTGCTGGCTGGTGTGTCAGAGCTGCTCTTTTTTATCCTGCTGCACACTCCATCAGACAGCGCAGATCAGAGGAGGGCTGCAGCCCGCTGATAACAGCCTCTGTCATTAACTCTTTCATTCAGGGCTGAAGGAAAGCAGCCATTTACGTTCCTGCAGCTGAAAATTACAACAAAAAACACGCGCGCGCACAAAATGCACGCAGCAGGAGCTACACAGTGTGAGCAATGTCTTTTTTTTTTATTTTATGATTCAAACCCTGACGTTTAAATCGTGCTCGAGGTTTAACAGAGATGCGCAGGCCTGATGCAGCTCGGCCTGCACTCCCTCATCCTGAAGCTGAGTGAAATCTTCATGGCGCTGCTTCGTGTCATCCTGGACTTTGTTTAAGATTATTCAATAAATAAATAAAAACGAACAATAAAGCAAACAGTTATTCTTTTGTCGCCTTTTTTTCTCTGTATGCATTAAATGGTGACTTGCTCGTTTTCCTGTACCAAATATAAGTTCGCATATAATATTCAACTTTTAAGAGGATTTTTATTATAATACTTATATTGTACAGTACAGACAGGTGTATCTGTGGTGTTGTATCCTCCTTTAAATCTCTGACACACATTCATATTAGGCCTCTCATACTGAGTTATACTCTGGGCAAAAAATAATAGCCTACTTTTGTTCCTGGTTGTCACATGATGGTCACCAGTTGGAGATGTGAGTTTACTCTTCTGTTATTCCGCTGCATCACAGCTCGTATCAGGTTACAGTCTATTCAGTGAAATCAGGTTCAGACCTTTCATAGGTCATATCATTATTTATTCTGAAGTGTAAAGCAAATGCTATTGAGGTACAAACAGCAACAACCCGGGTTATAGTATACTTGTATACCTACTGTATGTTAGTTCAGGCCGCTGCTTTGTATCATGGTGATGAACTCTGATACTGCAGCCTGGGGAAACACTGAACATGGCGGACACTAAGTACTCGCGACAGGGCAATGTCAACAAACTGTTTACAGCACTTTGGATCTCGGTTACAATATCACCGAGGCTACATTAATGGAAGACAAAATCACAGCCATTAAATGTTTTTATGACTTTTTGGAAGGTGTCAACAAAACAAATGAAATGAAACTGTGAAATGAGTTTAACCACCCTGTGACTCGAATCTATTCTATTTTAAAAAGTGTTTTATTTGTTTTATATGAAGCAGGACATTATACTTACTGTAAATTATAAAGAGTAGATTCGTTAGATTGAAAAAACGCTGAAGTACTATTGACTTCCAAAGAACAAAAGCAAAGGCAAAATAAATGTATTTCATGAGAGTTAGCACATTTTATTAGTCAAACAGGTTTTTAACGTTTTTTAATGAACACATCTCGTAGCATATACATATAAATATTTATTTTTTTCTAAACGGAAACACCACCATGGCTCAGACTGTCATATCATCACAGACACTAAATGAATGAATGAATGAAAGGAAGAATGGATGAATGAGCGTCCTGAATGGGAGACTTCAGCCTGTAAATAGAGCCGGTGGAATAAAAGTAGATCAATTTAATGAAAAATGAATAGTAACTTTCAAATGCGATACAAAAAATAAATAAAAAACATGTGCCGTCTCAGGTTCTATGTCTTACCATCATTTAGCAAAGACAAAATGCACGAAAATATTTTTTTTCCTCATCAACAAACGCAACACGGTTTTAAAACCCGATCCATGTAATCCAAGAAACAACTTGGGTTACTGTGTTGATGCTCCACGTCCTTTTCTCCTTAAAAATATTCATTAATAAAAAAATAAAGAATAGGATTTATTTTGAGAAAAATAAATCATAGTTTTCTGTTTTATAATATTATCCAAAGAGTTTGGGTTTTCGTCAAATTCCAGCCTCCTTTTATATGCGTAAAGTTATGCAGGATTTGAGGCCACCGGAATGTCATTGGATGTCAGGATGAGGTATTATAGATTATGGGTTGGGGAAGGGATGGTGGGGGTACCTGCAAGCACCTCCCCTAGAAATGCAGCAAATCTCTCCCGTTTTCTCCTGGTGGGGCACTGGGAGGGCTGGAGACGTGCTTTGCATTGGCAGGCTGATGAGGACACGTGTCTCCTCCCTGCCTCCCCCCCGGGCTCCACGGTACCGCATTGGCATCAGTAAAGGCACCTGAAAACCGACGACCAACTCCTGGAAACACTGCTTGCCACCTTATAACCCAAAAGAAAACGATATTATAGGCCCTACAGAAACCTGTGGCTCGCCTTTCTTCGTGCGTAAAGCTTTTGCGCACACCGCCGAACTGCCTCACAGACTGAATAGGTGCGCTACTCGTCGAGCATCAGAGCGCAGTGCCAAGATGCAGAAACGGAGCAGCGACGTCTGAAGGTGACATGAACCTGGGGATAATCAAGAGCAGCAGGAGTACCTTGAACAAGAAGTGGAGATAGCAACTGAAAACCGTCGGTGTCTTGAAACAAAACGTGCGCTTTTCCTCGTGGCTTAATCTAATGCAGAGAATCAAGAGCTGTCATCCAAAGTAGCCTCACATTTTTACTGACTGGAGGAGAAAAACACTAATTAAGCTGCAGACGGTTGCGATTCACGAAAGGAGCTAAACATGGCGACGTTAATCAGAAGCAAGCTTTCTAATAAACTGTCAAATGCAGCCACCACTGTCTCCAACAAATCCCAGGCGAAGGTGAGCGGGATGTTCGCCAGGATGGGGTTCCAGGCCACCACCGACGAGGAAGGTCTGGGCTTCGCCGCCTGCGATGACCTGGACTACGACCACCGGCAAGGCATGCAGATGGACATTTTGACAACCTGATGCGACGGGAGGAGAGGGGAGCGGAGACGGAGGCGGGAATGATGGGGACAGCCACTACCAGAGGGACGGCACCGGGCCAGCGCGCTCAGACTCAAAAGACGGAGATCCGGCGAACGAATTGAATGAAGAAAAACCAAAAATCACCGCTTGGGAGGCGGGCTGGAACGTCACGAATGCAATCCAGGTAAAGACGCACTTCACGGATTATAAACGGGCTGTCCTGGTGCTTGGTTGTAATTGGCTGAGTCGACTTCACAGCGGCTGTGAAATTTGAGATAAGCGCACACCTGCTACGGCATGAAAGGTTAATTAAAATAGTCATGTTGAAAACACCAGGTTCTGTCCCTTTGAAGCAACTTCATAAAGTTGCTGTTTTCAATAATACTGTATTTATTTTAAGAATGGGTGATTTATTGAACCCCCAACTCATTTTTATTCAGATATATTATTGTTGGTGAGATTTCAGAGCAGCTCAGACGTTACAATGCGCTGAAAAAGGGAGGTAGTTGATGCCCTGTGCCCCCCCCCCCTCCTCCTCCTCCTCCTCCTCCTCCTCCTAACACACACATTCTTTGTCTGTATAGTGATGTCCACTGTCACCGATGCACGCCCCTGATAATTGCCCACTCCTAATGGCAATGAATAAATTAATATATAAAAGTAAAACGCAATCGTTTTATAGAGTTTGTGAGTAGAGATATCTAAAGCCTATTTTTTTCCAATTGTATTTTTATTTTTATTTTTTGGCTATATAAAGGAACCGTAATTATTGCCACTATATCACAAAGATTAAATGGGTTATGATGTCTAGACATAAATAGGCCTCCTTTTTTTACGCAACATAAAAGTATATTTAGTAACATTTATTCAAATATTGTCTTGGCTTCTGCAGACAGACATTTATTTACAGATTTTTTGATGTGTGTGTGAGTTCAAGTGCGAGAATTTACGAGAGAGAGAGAGAGAGAGAGAGAGAGAGAGAGAGAGAGAGAGAGAGAGAGAGAGAGAGAGAGAGAGTGTGCTGCATGTGTAGACTATGCGACAAAAATCCCTAGACGCAATCCTTTTCATGCCTTATCACGGCTGTGGTCACGGCAGCCACCGTGACGTCACAGTGTGTCTCCTCCAGCTCGTGGTGATGTGACGTCAGAGGCGGGCGAATTGCGCTCAAAGCGAAGTGGAAAACCCTCAACATGAAACCGAGAGTTACATCCATTGAAGTGTCAGGCAGACCAGAGCCAAGGCCGCACGTTACAATAAGACGTGTTGAGCCTAATTTAATTAAACACTCATTTGTTCAGATAAGCATTTATGATTAATACTTAAACTCTAAAAGTTTAACCCATTCATAATGTTTTTTCCCTTTCTTTTTATGTGTGTAGGGGATGTTTGTTCTTGGGTTGCCCTACGCCATCCTGCACGGAGGATACCTCGGACTCTTTCTCATTATTTTCGCCGCCGTGGTGTGCTGTTACACGGGGAAAATCCTCATTTCCTGCCTGTACGAGGAGAACGAAGACGGGCAGCTCGTCCGTGTGAGGGACTCCTATGTGGACATTGCTAACGCCTGCTGCGCGCCCAGATTCCCGGCCTTGGGTGGCCATATCGTGAATGTAGCCCAAATCATAGAGCTAGTGATGACTTGCATCCTGTATGTAGTGGTCAGTGGTAATCTCATGTACAACAGCTTCCCCAACATGCCAATTTCCCAGAAATCGTGGGCCATCATCGCCACCGTAGCTCTTCTCCCCTGCGCCTTCCTCAAGAGCCTGAAAGCCGTGTCCAAGTTCAGTTTGCTGTGCACAATGGCCCACTTTGTCATCAACGTCCTGGTGATAGCCTACTGTCTCTCCAGAGCGAGAGACTGGGCCTGGGACAAGGTCAAGTTTTACATCGATGTCAAGAAGTTCCCCATCTCCATTGGGATTATCGTGTTCAGCTACACCTCGCAGATCTTCCTGCCGTCTCTGGAGGGGAACATGCAGAAACCGAGCGAGTTCCACTGCGTGATGAACTGGACTCACATCGCTGCCTGCATCCTCAAAGGCCTGTTCGCTCTGGTGGCCTACTTGACCTGGGCTGATACAACCAAGGAGGTCATCACAGACAACCTGCCCTCAACCATCAGAGCTGTCGTTAACCTATTTCTAGTGGCCAAAGCTTTGCTGTCGTATCCGCTGCCGTTTTTCGCTGCTGTCGAGGTATTAGAGAAGTCGTTTTTCCAGGACGGAGGACGTGCGGTCTTTCCAGATTGCTACGGAGTCGATGGACGCATAAAGTCCTGGGGACTCAGTCTCAGATGTATCCTTGTTGTGTTCACCTTGCTTATGGCTATCTATGTGCCACACTTCGCCCTCCTCATGGGTCTCACTGGCAGCCTGACAGGTGCAGGCCTGTGCTTTCTGCTTCCCAGTCTATTCCACCTCAGGCTTCTATGGAGAAAGCTGCTATGGCACCAGGTTTTCTTTGATGTCGCCATCTTTGTAATAGGAGGTATATGCAGCATATCTGGTTTTATCCACTCAATGGAAGGGCTCATAGAGGCTTTCAGATATAACATACAAGAGTAGATGCAAGCCATTGCTGGAACTAGATGTTAACTGCAAATCCCCATTTAATGAAACAATTAAAAACACACGAGTTCCTGGCGAGCGCAGCCCCTCTGCTTAATTCATGCGTAAAAAGCGCGCGCACAACACACGCGGACATTTTCATACAGTCTTGCATCAATTCAGAAAAAACGCGCGCGCACACACAGAAATAGAGGGAATCCAATGCATCCACAACACACTATATGGACAAATTAATACATGTTGTAAAAAATATGCGTACACACGTACATATACATATTTTCCAGTGGAGTGAACGTTTACAATATTGACCTTAAACAAAATTGCAAAAAGGGCAGTTTGTCTTTTCGTCGCTCTTGTGGTGCTTCCCCACATGAGACTTCACTTCATGTAACGCTAGAGTTTGTGATGGACGGACTTTCGACAGCATAATGTGATTTAAGATAAGTATATTAATTAAAAAGAAAAAAAAACATTAAGAAATGCCACTTATTTCTATAGGTAATTTGCAATATGTGGTGTTTAATCCAGAAAAAACCTGTGGACACACAAGACGGGAAATAACACAATGGCAATAACCAGCAGTAACACATGATTGCATATAGAAATATGTAAAAAAAAAAAAGAGGTTTCGTTAGAAATGAGGAAATTGGACCTTCCCCGAGCAGTTTAAAATACTTGAAATGCAAAATATCAAAGTACACAACAGTTATACAAACTATGCATTGAATGTATATTTCAGACACAAAACATGATGAAACTGGGAAGTGGAAATAAAAGATCCCCCGAATTTCGGTTCTTCTGCGTGAAAAGGTTGATGCTTTGATATTTATTTCTCCAATATTTTTATTTTATTTTGAGCTTTTAAAATCGGCATAAACTAAATTCACCTGACCTGAGATTACACATTCAAAGCCCACACCCTTGCCAAAATTCAGCTAGATGGGGACCCCAAATTGAAATTCTGCACACTCAATTTACCATAATGCTTTTTTCCATTCCATTTGAAAACACATGGCCTGTTCAGAAATAATTTGAAAGACTCCCGTCTCAATAATTCGGTGTCTGAAAATCTAAAAAAGAAAAAAATAGATAATTATAGAGGAAAATGTGCATACAGACATTTTTCATTCTGTGCAATCCAATGGGTCCTGTGGAAATGTTATAAAACCGTGTGTGTAGTGTGTTATTGTGGTTACAAAAAGATGGAATGTATATCTCAAAGTTGTTATCATATATCGTGAAATTAATATTAAAGAATAAAGAAATAAGTGAAAATATATTGTAAAAATGTGTGTGGTTTTATGTAAAACGAAAAACGTTCAGAACATGTATTTTTTTTTTCTCTATAATAAAAGCCAGAAAATGGAGAAAATAGTTGCATTCATATTCTTTGTTTTTTTTTTTTTAATAGAAATTGAGGTTATTTGACGCGGTGTTAAAATGGCTCAGAGAAAATAATCATACATGTCCGTTTGTGTGCCCTTTTACTATTCCTACATTTGTTCTAGATATTTTTTCTATTTATTCTCTAGTCTAAAGAAATTGAAACACGTTTTCCACAGGGGCTTGCTTCAGTGCATGCTCAAATAAAAACATCTCGCCAGATTTTCTGCTGCAGGCATGCATCCGGCCTTATGGTCGACCAGTTCATCCAGTGTTCATCTTTCTGCGCAGAAAAACATCTGGACAAACAGTTTGTTCTCCGAGTGGGCTAATCTGCAGCTGTTGAAACATCAAGCTACCTGGTGCATACGTGGATGTAGCACCACCTAAAACATAGCTTTAAAAAAAAAAAAAAAGGGGGGGGGGGGGGGGGGGGGAGGGAAATGTGAGGAAACATAAAACAAAATAAAGCTGATCTGAAACCTGCCATTTTACAGAGGACACGTATCACCAGATCAGAAAAAGCAAACATTTTTAGACAAACGATTAAACTTAAAGCACAAAAATAAAATAGCTTCATACAGAAGTAAGACATTCACTAACTAAATGATAAGCAATTAGACGAATTTCCTCCTGTAATCATCTCCCAGACAGTTTAAATCATGCCTGGAGAGCCACCTAGTGGACGAGAGCTCTTCCTTCAAAACACAAAAAGTACAGCAGCAGGCATCTCAGCGTTTTGCACGTTGCAGCCATATCTAGTCGTTTAAACACTCACTCACCTCTAATTCTTTAAATAACTTCGCACTTTACTAGCCTCCGTGGAACCATCTTTGTTTGCATTTCATTATTTGTTATTGACAGAGTGATTTCAGTCACTGCCTCCACAGACTTAATAATGGACCCTTGCTTTAATTTGTACTTCTCAATTTCAGTTTCCACACTTAGTGACACAATCTTCTGGATAAAAGTATTTTTATTTCTTAAATTGCAAAAAACACAAGCCAAAATATTAACTTAATTTCAGCTACAATAAAATGTTGAAATACAAAGAACTGTGTGGAAGCAATTTTTAACAGTGACAGTGGAATTAATACCTCAAATCTGTAACAAGCTCCCAAACCAACTCTTAGTGATCAGATGGCGCCCTCTGCTGGCCACGTGCCGTTGGACAAGCTTAATAAGAAAAGGTGGGTTGACTCAGTATTTAAGACAGTTAGCTTGAAATGCACAGAAGACAAAAATAAAATAATTTTCTCTGACCAGACATTATTCCAAGGTGACATGTTCCACAAAAGATAACTTATTTTTATTTCAAGTAATGGCATTTTAGACAAGCTCAACACATTTTACATAATTACATAAAGTGAAATATTTACAGGCTAAAGAATGCCATTGGCGAGACAAGGAAAGGATAAGAAGATAAAAGAAGTGGTTCAAGATGTCTACACACGAAAACATCGACATGAAGTGATTTTGTAGTCAATGAAGTTGTACAAGCAGATTCTGATAAATCAGCTGCACACTGACGTTCATGTTTCACACCTTTGCACAGCCTGTGTATAGCTCCGCCCTCACACACACACACAAACCTCAGGTATTGGGTGGAGGGATACAAAGAGGCTCACTGGCTGGGCTCTTCGTTGTTCAGGGTTGTGGGTTTCTTGGTGGCGCTCTCAACCACCCAGGGGTGAGTCAGGACTCCCTGGATGGGCAGTCTGTGCATGGGGTTGTGCTTCAGCAGCCTGGCAACCAAGTCTTTGGCTCCATCACTGATATTGGACTGTGCGGGGTAAGTGTACTCCACCTGGATGACAAAGAGAAAATTGGTACAAAGATTAAAACACAGGGTTCGTATAGCTTCTTTTTTTTTTTTTAAACACTAGTGAGATGTTAAAAGGTGACAGTTGTCTAGCTAGCCGTGCGTTACCCTTGATATCTTGCGGTAGGTCTCCTCGTGACTTTTGGTTTCAAATGGGGGTTTTCCAACCAGGAACTCGTAGCAAAGGACGCCCAGACTCCACAGGTCCACCTTTTCGTCATGAGTTTTCCCCTCAATCATCTCCGGAGGCAAGTAGTCCAGCGTTCCACACAGCGTGGATCTCCTAAAAATAAATAAAGGAAAGGGCATATGGATAAAGTATTTTTGTAAGCACTCAGTGACGTAGAGGGGCAATAAAAAAAAAAATCTAATCTACAAATAAAATAGTTTCTGACTTGAGCACAGACACTGAAGCCAAACAAGTGAATTTCAAATCCAACGCAAAACTTTACAATAACAAAAAAGGCTCTACAGATTCAGTACTTCAGTTCAAAAAGGCTAAAAACTGAAACATGGTGTTTGTACAAAAGCATGTGAATACCTGGAGGAGGGCGTGTGAACAGACCAGCCAAAATCTGCAATCTTCAGCTCCCCGTTGGCCCCCAGTAACAGGTTCTCTGGTTTGATGTCCCTGTGGATCACCTTCTTGGAGTGGCAATAGTTGAGGGCATCTGCCAGCTCCATGATGTACTAGAAGAGCACATAAAATCATGGTGAATACAAAATGAATCACATTTAGTTTGACATCATACTCCTAAAAACGTTCAATAAACTCAATGAAAGACACTGCACGTCAATATTTACCATCACTTAATTATGTGTCCATGTGTATATGATACGATTCAAGTTGGTGCTGTTAATATCTCATTTGATAGCAAAGTATACACTTTATAAAAATGAATTAAATTGGTACTTACTGTGGCACTTCTGGCCTCAGGAAAGCAGCCACAGCGCTGCAGCTCACTGTACAGTTCACCCTTGGGTGCAAACTCCAGGATGAGATACACACGAGATGAGTCATGGAAGTAACCGTAGAGGCGCAGGATATTTGGGTGCCTGCAGGACAGAAACATGCCACTTCAAAATATGAACTAAGCACGTTCCACAAATTAACCGATTTCAATGCAGAAAAACACGAACCAGTCACCAAGAAACACGCACGTTTTCCTGGCCCTGCTGCTACACAACATGTGGCACACAAAGTGTTTACACTTGTGAGATGCTTTACACAAACACTTGTCATACAGGAGGCTCACATACGAGTCTAGAGGCATTATTGAACTGGGGGACCCAGTTCTACCCAGTCCTCGTCATTGCTGTTCAGAGCATAGAAATAGAGCGACTAGAAAGAACATTGAACAGTTTGTCCAGGTCATTTAAATAGTTCAAATTAAAAATGGCTCATCACTGTGCAGCGATCATAGAAATAGAAGTTAGCACATGGTCAGTTCTTTGGAATGGCACACATAAAAAGGTGACCGCTGCCCCTGACCATCCTATTTCCTATTTTCCCTTAAAACAAAAGAACCCTTACCCACTTTCCCTCAACCCAGCCCCATCCCACCAACCCCTCACCCGGAGCAATAAGGCAACATCAATTACATACCAAATGATAGATACAATAATATACATGCACATACTAACACATATATCAAGGGATGTCACATGGGCGGCATGTGTGGTGGACAGGGGAGTAAAGATATTGGAATTATAGGCAGATACAGGGAGAATCCCTACAGCGACACTCTATCAAGGGGGAAGACGGTCTACAGTAACTGATCAGTGGTCTCCAATGAGCATAAAACTTATCTGAAGAACCCCGGAGAGTAAACTTAATTTTTTCCAACTTTAGGAGAGACATAGTATCGCTCGGCCTGGGAGCATCTATCACACCTGTCATCCAATCTATCTGGATAAATCCTGGAGAGCTTAGCCTTGCTATAATGTAGTCTATGGAGAACTTTAAACTGTATTAGGCTAAGTCTAGCGCAACTGGAGGATGAGTTGACGGCTCTCAGGGCATCCCTCCAAAAGTCACCAGAGAGGGTGATCTGTAGTTCCTTTTCCCAATTAGTTGTAATTGTATTAATGGCAGATTCATCAACCGGAGAAAAAAAGATCATAAAAATAAGAAACATGGCGCCTAGATAAAGTTCTTGCTTTAAGTACCAGATCCACTCCACTGGGAGGCAGGGTTTGGGGGAATTGTGGAGAGTGGGTCTTAACAAAATCCCTTAGTTGAAAGAATCTGAAAAAATCAGATCATTTTAAATGAAAAGCAACCCGTAGTCAAAACTGGCAAACAGGCCATCAACGTATAACTCCCCTATGCAGCGATGGCCTTCCCTCTCCAAGTAAGAGAATCGGGGATTACTCTGCAGTAATGGTCTACTAGCTCTTACATGTTTACCAGCCCAAATAAATGAGGAAATAATATTATCAATAGCAGTGAAAAAGATTTAGGCAAACAAATAGATAGGCATTGGAAGATTTATAGGCATCTGGGCAGTATGTTCATTTTTATCGTCTGAACTCTTCCTGCTAAAGAGAGTGACAGGTGACCCCACCTTTGTAGGTCAGATTTGACCGTTGCCGTCAAGACAGTAAGATTTTGTTCTCGTAAAGCACTAAAAGACTGCGTGATTGCAATGCCTAGATATCTAAACCCTGAGTTGGATATTCTAAAAGGCAACGGAGGTAACTCTGTAGCCGATTGGTTGATAGGGAAACATTCACTCTTTCGGATGTTTAATTTGTATCCTGAAAATGAACCAAAAGTGGTCAAGAGTATGTGAAGGAGTGCCTCCCTCTTATAAAGCCCGTCTGATCTTCCGAGATAATGGAGGGTATAATAGATTCCAAACGACGAGCAAAAAGCTTTGGAGTATTTTCACATCTACAGACAGGAGCGAGATTGGGCGATATGATGCACAGTTCAATGGGTCCTTGCCCTTCTTAAAGATCAGAGAGATAGAGGCTTGCATAAGGGTGGGTGGCAGTGAGCCTAGGTCGTACGACGAATTAAACATATCCAATAGTAATGGGGCCAGTTGATTTGAGAATTCTTTATAAAATTCTACCGGGTATCCGTCAGGACTCGGTGATTTGCCATTATTCATGGCCTGTATTTCCTCTTTGATCTCAGCGAGCTGCAGGGGGGCATCTAGTATCTGTTGGTCATTAGTCGAAATCTTGGGCATATCTAGTTTATCAAAAAATGTAAGTAGCTGATCTTCACAAATCACTCACAAAAGCCTGCATCAGATCGTAAACGAGGGTCAAGACGCCAGAATCTAAATTCCTTGGGCTTATGATCAAAGTGAAGGTCAAAGATCACAGATGAATGATCTGATACAGTTATCGTGAGTAATGAACTGAGACAGACGAAATAAATGTTTTATCGACAATGAAATAATCTATGCGCGAGTATGAACGATGTGCATGGGAAAAGAAAGAGTATAGGCTAACCGAGGGGTGTAAAAATCTCCACGGGTCGACGTAGACATAGTGATCCATAAAAGCAGAGATAGTCTGCCGTTTTAGAGGGCCTGGAACTAGATCTGCCTTCTTGTATACAAAGCCCTAAATGGAACCGTACCAAGTTACACTGCCAACTCTCTAATAAACTATGTGCCCCCAAGAACATTGCGATCATCCACTACTGGTTTATTAAATGTTCCCAGAAACATCCAAAAGAAAATTGGGGATGCAGCATTTATGAATTATGCACCAAAGCTATGGAACACTTTACCTGCAGACATTAGGGAGGCAAGCTCGCTCAATATCTTCAAACGTAAGTTAAAAACATCTCTTTACTTTAGCCTTTTAATAGTGATATTTTATATCTCTTTACTTTAACCTTTTAATGGTGATATTTTATATCTCTTTACTTTAGTCTTTAATGGTGATATTTTATATCTCTTTACTTTAGCCTGTTAATGGTGATATTTTATATCTCTTTACTTTAGCCTTTTAATGGTGATATTTTATATCTCTTTACTTTAGCCTTTTAATGGTGATATTTTATATCTCTTTACTTTAGCCTTTTAATGGTGATATTTTATATCTCTTTACTTTAGCCTTTTAATGGTGATATTTTATATCTCTTTACTTTAGCCTTTTAATAGTGATATTTTATATCTCTTTACTTTAGCCTTTTAATGGTGATATTTTATATCTCTTTACTTTAGCCTTTTAATGGTGATATTTTATATCTCTTCACTTTAGCCTTTTAATGGTGATATTTTATACATTTCCATCTTAGCCACTTTAAATGATTTCATACATTTTTAAGCTTGATTTTCCTGAAGGACGATCATTTAGTGTTGAGGAAGTAAAAAAGTTAAAAGGTTGAGAGCAAGAGGAAAAAGTAATGTCAAAGAGAAAGATTAAATCTGAAGCGTTGAAAACAATGGAAGAACATAAAAGACAGTTTAATGTTATGGGAGAAGGAAGCAGAGAACAGGGATAGGAAGAAAGTATGTGGATTATTTGCAAAGAAAAATATAG
Source organism: Cottoperca gobio (assembly GCF_900634415.1). Classification (NCBI taxonomy): domain Eukaryota; kingdom Metazoa; phylum Chordata; class Actinopteri; order Perciformes; family Bovichtidae; genus Cottoperca; species Cottoperca gobio. The sequence goes on from NC_041359.1 coordinate 20,963,024, forward strand.
ATGATAGTACAGACAAAGGGATTATGAAAATGTCAAAGAATGTGTAAAGGCTGCTATTTTAATTCTGCTATATTATATTATTTTAATTCTGCAATTTTATCTGCTATTTTAATTTAGTTATTTTTTATAATGGTACTTCAGACTCATTTACATCTACACTGTGATTATTGTACTGTAAATGCTCTTATTCTGTCCTTGTACAACAATTGTTATGTTTTTGCTATGAAGTACTTTGGGCTGCAATTCTTGTATGAAAGGTGCTATACAAATAAAGCTTATTATTATTATTATTAGTGTTGGGTCTATAACACAATTCATATCTCCTCCCAATATTAATAGATGGGAATTCAAAACTTTAATTTAGAGTCCAAATTATGTTCACAAATACTGTTTTAGCTCAAATTCGGTAGTTATAAATGAAATGTTCATAAAGTAGAGTCGTGGGAGAACGAGACAACGCTGCACTCACATGTTCGCCCAACCGGAAGTCCCTCCAGTGTGCTTTCTTGATCACTTGTTAAAAGATGACTAAAAAAGGGTTTATTTACATTTATAGTTTGTATTTCCATGTTCTCTTCTAGTATCCAGCAGTGGCTACAGATACTAGTGAGTTAACTTCCAAACCTTTGTTTTTTCGTCTTCATAATATTTAACCCCAGTCGTCATTTCAGTTTGTGGTATTGTCCCATTCAAACTATGACTTTGTACCGGCCAGCAAAGTTATGCAGGTTTATAGAGTCTGCGATTCATAAATCTTAGAATTGAATAATTAGGATGACGACTGTGTCAAGCTGTCTCTGTTCAGACCAACTAACAGGATTCATATTTGGCATTATATTGCAATTTGAACTATACGTTACCTGAGGTGAGACTGGATCTCCACCTCCCTCCTCAGCTGGTGCTCCACCCCAGCCTTCTCCAGCTGCTTCTTGAAGAGCACCTTCAGGGCCAAGATGAATTTACTTTGTTGCTCTCTTGCCAGGTAGACATTGCCAAATTTACCCTTTCCTAAGGGGCGGCCAATATCAAAATTCTCCAGGCTCCACCGGTTGCTGTGAGCAGAAAATTGAACAGTTACAGACAACAACAATCTGTATTCTTAAGAAAGACTACATGAAAAAAAAGTATAATAAAAAACACTTATTAGACCTACTTTGAGCCAGATGAGTTTGCAGAATCATTCTTGGCAGGTTTGTCTAACAAAAAGAAAATTATACATTTTAGCATCCAAAAAACTCCACACATTGATTAGTTTGTCCAATATTGTATTATGCTTACTCTGTGCCTTGTCCAGCTTTGCCGGTTCCGATATTGGTTTGGCCGGCTCGGGGTTCACCTTGGGAACAATTGTCTTTGTTTGGATTTGCTGAGAAGGACGTTTGGGCAGCAGTGCACGATTCCCAGTCCGAGTAGTAGGGTTCACATTCTGATCAGTGGGGTGTAAGGACTTGACAGCAACAGATACATGAGATGCTGACTTCTGGTCGCTCATAGGACGCTGAATGCGCTGAGGTCCATTTGACACACCTAGAACCCGTGGAGTTTGTGCAGATACAGCCGCCTGCGACTGTTGCGACACTGGAATACGCTTTGGACCATAACCATTTGTCTGCAATCAAAGGAAAACACCAAACACTCAATAAACTGTCTTTTAAGATGAGAGACACATTATAGCTCATTCACCCCATGCTTTAGCCCCTTGTCATTTCACTAGCTGCCAGGTACAACCCAACTGATGTCTACTTTGACAACTAATTACCCCAATTATGTTATTGCTGTTGTATTAACCCTTACTTTCTTAATCCCAAATATGTTGTTTTATCAAACACTTTGAACTGTGTGCGCATGCCTACTCAGAGCTGCATGTCTGTCAGGCGTTTATATTTTAAACCTGTAGTTTGCAGAGACTGTGATGTGGACTACAAATCGAAGTTTGAAGCTTAACACATTAATACACAATGACAAAAAGGTTCAGCCCAGTCTGTGACAGCAGTCATTTTAAATTTCATTGTATGGTCATATCGTACCTTCACTTCTGGCCTTTGAAGTTTCATGTCCTTTGTCAGCTTGAGTCTGGCAGAAGAGTCCATATTCTAAGAAAAGACAAAGGGGTTGTTTGTTACATTATTAATCAAACAAATCAGAAACAGTGAATACAGTGCAAGGATCACTGGTGCTCCGTTGTAATACATAAAATAATAAGCGTTAGCATTCTCCATCGCATGGCTAACGTTTCCGTGCGACGTGAACGTTAAGCTAATATTAGATTTTTTTGTAACCATGGACACCCAAAACAACACTATTAATGCATATTAGACAGCTTTACTTACCTAAATATGTTATTGCACAATGACCATGCGCAACTGACCGATAATTTATGCAGAATTCAACCTCGAGTAACGTTAGCTCTCAACGTTAGCGTTAACGTTACTCTCGCTAGCTAGCAGCTTCGTCGGCCAGTTGAGAGCTGATGTTTGTCTCTACATAAATATTCCGCGAGATGGATTTTCAACGCTAACTCCACTTAAAAAATGTAGTGAGGTGGTAAGCGCAGAAAAATAGGTATCAAACTATAAAGTCGTGAGAAATCAACTTTAATTGAGACTACTGCCAACCACTTCCCCCAAACACTGCTTGTTTGATTTCAAACGTCCCTCTGTTCACAACCTTTAAATACACCACGTCCTGCGATTGGCTGAGAGAATGCTCTGTGCTCGCTTTCCATTGGCTGACACGAAGGGTGTAGCGTGACGTCAGAAGGGAATTATTCTAAACAGCAGAGGGCAGCAGCAGTAGACAGGGCCAAGCTTTTCTGTGTGTTTTATCATAAATATTTGGGGTTAATTTGTGGTATGTTTTTCAGCTATTTTTTTGTGTATTTTGCTTGTTTGATTACTTATTTACTCTTTCAGAATATTATATATACAATAGGCCTGTGTCCAGTATTAGTTTAGTTTTTAAACAGTTTTTATACCAGATTAAAATAATGAATGGGTTACACATTTCATATTCACGTTTCGGAAAGCAGAAACATACCAGCAGTTCAGGGTAGAGATCTTATGAAGATGGGCATATATTGAAAAAAATGTTAGTGCACATCAAAGTGTTGAGAAGTTCTTTATTTATTTATTATTTATATTATACTGAATTGCCAGTTTATTAGATGGTCATTGTTTTGTTAGGCTTATAATGTACATATTTTTTGTTGTTGTAGAAGTGCCAGTGATGTTGAATTAACTTCATATTGGGAGCCGTAACGTGTCATGTGTATCTCCACTATTTAGGAATATAAACTACACTACCTTGCATAATGGAAAATCTTCTATAAGATATGCATAATAAAATCTGTTTAAACAAACATTTAGAAATCAACAAGTTAGTTTATCAAATCCCAACTGATAACTTAACTGTATTATATTTCATTCCCTTGACAGCTCTAGTTCAGGTGACTTACTGGTCTACTGATTCATAGCATTCAGTACTCTCCATCTTTCTTAAACCCCCACCCCACCCTCTGGATCTATACTACACATAAAGATAAAAAGGACTGGCACAGTTCATACAATTAATAATGTAAATATCTTTATTTGTCAACCATTCAGCTCACACCTTTTTCCAGCCAGTAACCTAAAAACATATAAATTTACTTTGGCCCAACCTTTTTATTCGAGATGACAATACATAAAATTATTTTTTACACCATTTCTCAAGATGAAATTGAAGTCTATAATTTGGCCACAGTGTGGCAGCATGTAACCCTTTCAAACATGCTACATCAATGCATCATATCCAGTGACTAATGTTAAAAGAATGCAGTTGTATTGGTCTACACCTACTGTAGGTGTTTCAGTGGGTAGACTGGTGCTTCACAACTTTTAGCCAACAATTACTTTTTTAATGCATTTATTAATTTCTCTTGAGTGAGCTTCCTAAAGACAATCAATCTGGCAGAATCATATGCACTGGACATGTTTTCACATAGGCCATATTGCTACTTGAAATTAACAATGAATTTTGATAAACATCCATGTCAATTATTGGATAACTTATATTTAATTCTAACTCTACTAATGTTCAGGTTAACAGTATCCTGGCCTTTTTTTATTTTAAGACCTCATTTGAAGAATTACTGACAGATCTTTTAATGAACAGGTTAAATTATTTTTATTTTATTGCCACATTCTGCAGTTGGTGACACCATTTCTTTTCAGTCACCAAAGACATTACAGAAAATTACAATTTCTAACTAAGCATGCAATATCACATTTCTCAATGTTCAACCCAAGTTGCAACTCATTGCTTCAAAACCAACTGTTTATCTAAATAAATATTCCTACTACAGGTAAAAAAATATATTTATATATAATAAAGAAACTAAATCTTTCACGATCACCACACTGCTGTCTCTTATATAAAGAAAGACCTACTGAAATGCAAATTGTCTCTCAAACAGTGATACCATTCACAGATTCTCAGCAAGTGTAGCAGCTTTTCTTTGTTAAAGTGCAAGTCAATGCAAAGGTCGTAGCCTTAATACTGAAAGGACATGCCGAGTGGTATAACTAAGGAACAGTAGTCTTGTGCGCATTGCTAAAAACAGTTTGAGTTTAGCAAACATGTTCAGGTACAGTAAAACTATAACTTAAAGTTTTTAAACTGTTGTGTTTAGTCTGCAGACAGACTGAATCTTATCAAAAGTTATACTAAAGCAGCGTTTGAAAAAGTCTTCTACATGACTTCAAAAACATAAATATGGCAAATACTTTGATCCCTTAAATTTCACTTAAATACCTTTATAACAATATAAGTTATCACATAATAACAAAATACAGTTTATATTTCAGGCTTACATACGTCGCCTGGTGCAGTGTCTTGTATTTAATGGAGGTCCCGCAAGAAAACGCTCAAACAGAAATAAACCTGATGGTGAAACATTTCATTGACGTCACACCGTCGATGGTCGCGTGGCCAAACCTCCCTCTCTGACACCTGACACCACTTCCACGTAACCTTGACATGCAATGGACTCGACTCCTGCCTCAACAAGGCATTGTTTTCTGCCATCGTGTCTTGACAAGAGTATTCCTCAAATTCAGTTTTACACATCTCACCGTAACCATTTTTTTCTTAGAACGTTGTCACGTTGTTCAAATAGAGAGTCACCGTCATACCGAAGGAAACTTTTGCTGGATAAAAAACAGCTGCCAAAGTTGTTGGACAAAAAAAAAAAGCTGTGCGCCTGCTGGTTTGGCACTTTTCTTGTGTTTTCAGTTCATGCAGTGCCTTGGATACGTCTTTGCAACATGTTTCCAAACCCACAGATAACAGTGGTGTTTAAACATGTCCTCGAGTCTCTCTTCACCGCGGTCCTGCCAGGCAGCGTCCCCTCAACACACTCCACAGAATCCCTTTATGTTGCAGTCTGCTATTAAAAATATATCTAATGTAGATAGTAAAAAGTATGAGATGGATGAATTGTACCCTAAAATAATACAAAAACTCCAGAGCACCATGACAGCACCTGAGCACCATAAAGGGAGGCTGGTTTTTTACTGGCGTGCAGTGTCTCTCTGATTCTGCTGGATAAGAGAGGCAGGTGTCATTTCTCAGTGACTGCAGCAGCCATCGGGGTCCGTATGGTCCCTCGTGCGGTGGCTGCCAGCTCCTCGATCTCTGCATTCAGTCGCCTGATTACCAACTCCATGGCTTCACGGCCCTGATCAAGAAAAATATAAAGCATTAGTGGATAGGAGGGAATATAAAGAGAATTACATCAAGCTGAATAGAAGGAAGGACAAAAAATGTCGAGAGCACTGCTTCACAACAAACGGAAATGTGAGCGGTCACAGGATGATTCAAACGCACAATATGTAATCTGATGCTGCTACGGGTCTCTCGATCAAAACGATAAACAGAAGACAGAGTTTAGTGACGTCGTGAAGTAGTGTGGGATCATGGGAGTTTGGACAGACCGGGTGATCAAAGTCGGTAAAAACACTGAATGAAGCAGTTTCACATTTATAATGTGCGTTTCTCCGTCGTTGTTGGGGCTGCGAGATGAACTACCGTCAATCTTTTCTCAGCTTGTTTCTCTAAACGAATAGATCCATATGTCCGATGACTAAAATCCTTCATGCGGTATAAAAAATAATTAATTAAATAAAAAAACAAGTATTGTTTCATTTTAAAAGATCTCACAACCTTTTTTAGCACAAACAAAATAGACCACATTTGACAATTGGGCATGGATATGATAATTAGTGTAATTATTTTAAGTGCAGAAGAATATTCAGTCTACATGTTTAGTTTATTAACAGTTTGTCATATTGGAAACTACCAGAAATGGGCCTCCCTTGTTTTGGGTCCCAACTGAAAGACCGTTCTCAGGGATCTCTTACCTTTCCAGCGTTAGCAGAGATGGTGGTCGCCAGAACTCCTTCCAAGTAACTGCTGAGACTGACTCCTTTCACCGATATGATCGCCTCCTGAGTCAGTATTGTTCTAGAGTAAAAATAAATAAATACAATCAGTCTAAATGGTACAATGGCTTCAGAAATTCAAGATTCATCAGTGGGACTTAAAAATCCCTGCTATGTAAAGACTTACTTGTTTTTATCCTCAGGGTGTGGTTTATATGTTAACTTTTCATCCACAGACACCAAGTTTGTGAAAGTGATCTGCAGAGGAAATATCACAAGACACAAATGAGTTAATGTTCAGATAGAGAATGAAATGTCTTGTAAAGTATCACAGACCCCACTGAAAGTTGTCCCATTATGAACGTTCATTGTGGAAATGTTAGCTAGCGTCCTGAGGAACGATCAAGACTTCATTCAAGAGATGTTTCAATGACAAATGGAAGACACGAAAAGTGGATCTAGATAGGTTACGGCTGTTTTTGGTTAATACATCCAAATTAGAATATGTTTTGTAAAAGGGAGTTTCATAACAATATGGACCGTGGGTCAAAATCTTCCATTTGATAAATTACAGACATTTACAGTCAGGTATACTGAGCTCTCACTCATTTTAATGGCCATCACACATTGATGGTTAAATCTCAACAATAACAGGGGGGTGTTTTGTCATAGGTACTCACATTTGAGGACTGAAGTTCAAAAGACTTCTCTATGGGATCCACAACAGACTGCTCCTGAACATACGTGTATGTTCGTGAGTTACCAATAATCTGAAGACAAAGAAAGAAAGATGCTTTACTACAAACTGAAATGAACTGCTAAAACAGTCTTCTTAAATCAATGTTCTTATTTGTGCAGCATTTCTACCTTTGAAATGGTGCCTTCATTTATTTCCTATGGTGGGGCTACCCTAAGTACACGTTTCATACACAAATCATATGTTGGATAAATGTTATTTTAAATCAGTGTTTTCATTAGAACAGTTGAATAATATGCAGTAAATCTGAACATATCTTGCCCACATTAAACCACTACCTTGTTGAATGAACTCGCACACTATTTTTATTTATTGTCCTTGTGACTTACACTTTAAATTACATTTAAATCTCAGTTTGTGTAATTCACACTGAGCATCTTCAGGCAGATCTTTGGCTTCTTGTAAGTGTAGTTTAACTTAAAGATATTTAATGAGCTTTGTGAAAATATAAAAGAATGATTAGATAGATATACTTTATTAATCCCGAGGGAAATTTAGGCATCCAGTAGCTTAAAAGACATTGATATACAACATTACCCATCTACCCACGACTCTGCCCTTTCTTATGAAGAGTGAAGAGATCTGTATGCATCCAATGGTCCACCCCACTTATAGACAAGCATATGTTCTACAAGCTTGAGCTTTAATATAATACAAGGGTTTTCTATCATCATTTATCAAAGATAAAAGAGTGATTTTTTTTTTTTTTTTTTTAAAACACTGCTGAGGTCATTAGGCGTAACAAGAAGACGTCTTCATGATACGGTTTACAGGCACACACAGAGTGATTTGCTTTGAGACAATCCGATTAAGAGCTACGTTAATCTGCTATCAATCTGTGTCACAGACTGTCCTTGGAATTAAAGGGATTATTCATAGATGTCACCGACTACAACCCCATACTCCCGACATGTAAGCATAGGTCAATGCTAGAACAGCAGCAGTTTCCAGCCTTATTAGTAGTGAATTAAAAAAAGTCAAAAAGACACAAGGGAAAAGTTCAAATGACATGTTGCAAGATGCCTTGGTCACTGCTTTTCATTCAAGTGACCTCTAGTTTTAACAGAGCTGGAAAGTAACATCATATGCCGTCATGGGTTACATCTCAGCAATGTTAGAAATGGCACTACGGTGTCCCGTACAACACGATTCATGGAACATAGCCATGAGCTCGCCTCTGGGCTCCAGTCAGCAACCAGGTCTGCTGCTGCCCCTGGACAGAAATAGCCTCGTGGGTTCAGGTCACGCTCACAGGCTGGAAAGAATTAACCCATCTCCGGTACATAACAGACTCAGGCTATAACTGGATTATTGTGTCGTGTTTTATGGTCTGACTTTTTAGGGAATGTTATCTCCACAATATATATATATACATATGTTGCAATCTTTTCTAATCAAGCGTCGTACTGCATTGATTACAATGTCAAAGAGATGCACACGCACAAACATGCACGTCAGGTCATACGTTGCTTCATTTTGAGACACATATGTTAAGTGTGATCAAAGCAGTTAAAGGTTGCCGCAGCAAAAATATTTGATATTGGTGCTAGACGGCAGACCAGTTTTAAAAACTCACAGATTTCACTATGGATGGAAGACCCCACTCTGTGCTGAGCAGTCTTTTACTGTGGAGGCGTCCCTGTTGGTCGATGCCTCTGTCCAAAACATCCACTCCGATCACACTGGGGTTCATGGGGTTGGGATATTTCTGCATGGCAGCCTTGGTCACCGTCTCCCAAGGATGGCTGTTGAAGGAAAGCAAAAATACAAAAAATATTATTGAAGCATCAGTAACAGCTCATACAAATACACACTGGTTAACTGATTATCTGATAGCAAGTTACAATTTTTACAAACATAGGCGTTTAGGATTAAAAGTGACAAAAGTAAAAACTAGCACTTTGAGTTTTGTTTATTCAAATGTAAAGTGCGCTTATAAATACAATTTATTACTATTATTATTATTATTATTATTATTATTAAAAAAACTGTTCTGTATTTTTTTTTTATTATATGACAACCCAAACATTCTTTGCACATTTACTGAAGTACGCAAGTAAGATTTTGAAAGACTTTCAATTTCATAGTAACAGGGAATTATTGTACTTTTTGCTCCATTACATTTATCTGAGCTGCAGTTAAAGTGTCACATACAACATATACATGATCATTTTATAAAAGAAAAATGAAAAGACATGACAGTTCATTTAGGTGGAAATGATGCTACAACACACTCAGACACAAACAATAAACAATAGAGGTGACATTATGCTGAAAATCAGAGGGAAAGCCTTCACAGCAAAAAACGAACAATCAGATAAAAGGAGGAGCACAAAAGATCAAGGTGTTTCAGCCATTTAAATAATGTTATAAATGCATGTAAAAAATAATAAAAAAGATTGAAGAGATTTGAGAAACTATTGCTTACAATGGGAAAAAGACAAAATAAAAAAAATATATAATATCGCTGTAAAATAAAGACGTATCGAAACGGTGGATGGTTGCCACGGAGACACGTGAACGCGCCGATGTAACCCAGTGAGACAGCGCGACAAAAAAGAGATGTAGGGGAAAGGTCACGCGCTGAGGACTGACCGGCTGATTATTGCGTAATATGATAGCGTTTACTGCAACCAGACAGTCGTGTATTCACATTTGATACAGTTTTACTTTTATTCATGAATATAAACGTTATTGGTGTTTGAAAAAGCCACCAACTGACAGCCGTTAAACCGGAGAAAATCTGGCTATGTAGCATTACTCTACTAATTAGCGGCTACTAATTAGCGGCTACTAGTTAGCGTCTACTAGCACACTAGCTCGTAAAGCTAAAGTTATAGCTAGCATCGTTTTCTGGTTGAAGTTTTCTGTCATAAACCATCATGCGCGTGCTCTTCTCCGGATTCAACACGAAGCCAGCTGCCTGACAGTGAACCGCTAACAACCGGACTATCTCTACACACACCACCGGAATATAAAACCGGTGATTTAGCTAACCAGACCACTTACTTGAATATGTGCTCTGATACCCAGATCTTCATGGTTGAACTAGCTGACAAGAGGCGGAGGTGATGCCGGAGTGGAGGCACGAAAAAGCCGGTAGGTAGACTCACACTGGCTGAAATCAGAACCACGTTCATAGACAACTGCGGATCCCCTCCCACTACAGAGCCCACGTGACGTCCATTAGTGACGCACTTCCGTTACTTATATGCCGCATGAGTCCACTGACACTGGGGGACAGCTTAAATGAAATATGATTTATATTTAAACTGATGACAGACAGAAACTCGTGACCCTTCACCCTAACATACAGCATGCAGTATGTTTCCTATCCAGTAACCTACAGTATTGGGATATCGGCCATTTAACCTCAGATATTACACAATTCAGCTCAGTGAAGGTTGAAACTTCTCTGCAACCTTGAATGAATGAGAGACAACAGGCTGTTGACGCAACAAGATCAAATCAGTAGTCAAATCTTTATGCAAAACAAAGCGTCTCATCGGTATTGCTTTGAAGTGAGAGATTTTGGGATGATTACCAGGATAGGAAAGGCAGAAAAGAACATGTATCTGCTGAAGAAAGTTGTGTTTATTTCAACCTTTCTTATAAGCTTAGCTTTGTTCTTGTGAATTACTTAATCAAGACAAGACAAGACAATTTTACTCTTTTGGGACTTAAAATGTATTCTAATGAAAAAAAATAGAAAGGGTTACAATCAAAGGGTTACAATCAATACAAAAGATGTGCAACCTGCTGTGATGAAGGGTCGAAATAGACAAGTGTTAAAAATGTTGTTGCATATTAACCCAAACTACACAGTAGTAAAGTTGAGAGCTTTTTTTCATTCTTGACCTCATTGCTGCCTTTTTATTTGAAGTAGATTGGCCTATAGTCACATGTGTGTTACATGCAGTATAGGTCTATGTCCTTTGTCCTTTATCCCCATATAGTCTATGTGTGAGTGTAGTAGTTGACTTTAGTGTAGTAATGCAGCCACGTCATGTGTGCTTATCTCAAAGTGCAGACGCTCTGGCCAAATTATGTGTAATCTCTCTATCCCAGACTTGCTACAGTTGGAGGACGCTGTGTGACAGCCTTGAACAGTGTCCTTGTGCTGTCAGAGTACCGTCCATCGCTGCAGCTGAGTTTAGTCACGTTTAGTATAACTTCAAATTATAAACCTGAATGAAAAGGGAACATTATTTGGTATTGTAATTAATGTACTCTCAATAATAAACCACTCTTTGGTGTTATTGTTTTAATTACTGTCAAAATTTGGAGACAAAATACTAGAAAAAACAGTGTTAACATCACAATTTACATTTTTATGGCTGTGGATTATATAAAGCTGGCATAACATAGATATTTCCATACTGTAGTTCCTATATACATGCAAACATTTTCATTATTTTTTGGGGCGGAAATTTTATTTTACTATAAAAGAAAGAACTTCCAAAAAAAAAAAAAAACATACAAGCATATAAATCATTCAAAGAATACATAAGAGACACTATTCTTAAATATGCCACCGCATCTTTAATCAAGTAAAGTATCTAAATCCATAAATTAAACTAAGAAATAAAAGTTTCCTTTCAGACTAACAATCCCACAAATGTTTTCCACATCCTTCCAACAAGGCGTCAAACCTTCACACCGCACTATACGTCTTCTACTCATAGACAGTGTCTTCGCTCGTTTCAGTCACCGGTTCCAGATTAACTTCCACCCGAGACTGAACATTTGTTGTCGCTGTTGATGAGGGTTCCTCCTCTTCTTCGTCCTCTGCTTCCAAATCTAGATCAGTGGTGGCGTCTTGGTACTGCTGGTACTCCGACACCAGGTCATGGAGGTTGCTCTCTGCCTCAGTAAACTCCATCTCATCCATGCCTTCCCCAGTGTACCAGTGGAGAAAAGCCTTCCGTCTGAACATCAGGGAGAACTGCTCGCCCACACGGCGGAAAATCTCCTGAATGGCCGTGTTGTTGCCGATGAAGGTGGAGGCCATTTTGAGGCCTCTGGGTGGGATGTCACACACGGCAACCTTGCAGTTATGAGGGATCCAGTCCACAAAATAGTTGCTGTTTTTCTGCTGGATTGCGAGCATCTGCTCGTCTACCTCTTTGGTGGACATCCGCCCTCGGAAGATGCCAGCTACAGTGAGGTAGCGCCCCCTCCTTGGGTCGCAAGCCGTCATCATGTTGCGGGCATCAAACATCTGCTGGGTGAGCTCAGGCACCGTGAGGGCTCTGTACAGCTGGCTGCCGCGGGCCGTCAGCGGGGCAAAGCTTGTCATGAAGAAGTGCAGGCGAGGGAAAGGCACCATGTTGACAGCCAGCTTCCTCAGGTCTGCGTTGAGCTGCCCGGGGAATCTCAGAGAGGTCGTGACCCCGCTCATGGTCATGCAGACCAAGTGGTTGAGGTCCCCGTAAGTCGGCGTGGTCATTTTCAGAGTGCGGAAACATATGTCGTAGAGGGCCTCGTTGTCGATGCAGAAGGTCATGTCCGTGTTCTCCAGGAGCTGGTGGATAGGACAGGATGGCGTTGTAGGGCTCCACCACCGTGTCGGAGACTTTAGGGGAGGGCATGACGCTGAAGCTGTTCATGATGCGGTCAGGGTACTCCTCTCGGATCTTGTTGATGATGAGGGTTCCCATGCCAGAGCCGGTGCCACCGCCCAGTGAGTGAACCAGCTGGAAGCCCTGCAGGCAGTCACAGCTTTCACTCTCGCTCCTCACTCTGTCAATCACCTGCTCCACCAGCTCCGCTCCCTCTGTGTAGTGGCCCTTCGCCCAGTTATTCCCAGCTCCTGAGTTCCCTGTAACACCAAAATAAATAAAACCCTATCACTAGTCAACAGGTATATAGGGTAAGTAATTGATATACAAATGATTTGTGTGTGAGGTATTCCTTTAAATACAAAAGTTGTGCCGCTTCTTTTTAGATTCTCAATTCTATGTTGCATAGTGTGAATATGTTAACTTTTCTTTGGTTAAATACTTGCAACTCCTATTTAGGTGGTGTTTCTATGTTTAATTAAGTAATTTCTAATGTTCCCTTACTTGTTCAACTCTTTCAGATGTATGAAACATTTGAATGGCATTAGATAAAGAACTACATGGTGGATTTTCAGGATTTATTCACACACCAGTTTGGTATTTTTATTCAAAGCACCAGATACGGCAGTAACACGAATATTTATAGTTTAGCTGTGTCGTTCCGTCTCCACATTATAAATAAAATGCCTTTATATAACCCCATAAAAGCCAGACAGTCGTGGCAGATATTATGACTGTTGTTATTTGTCTTACCGTGGATGAAGTTGTCCGGCCTAAAAAGGTCTCCGATGCGACTTCCTCTTACGCTGTCCATCGTACCGGGCTCCAGGTCAACCAGCAGGGCCCTGGGGACGTATTTACCACCTGCAAACAATGACAATTAATTACTAATATAAAAGAAATGGACATCCTTAATGTATATATATCATTACTTTGTGTCACAGTTTAAGAACAGTCATATTTAAACTACTCTCTCTCATAGAATAACCTGAACTAGTGTCAGTATTTCTTATTAAATGAACAGTATGTAACTTTTCTATTACCATGTGCCTCATTGAAGTAGACGTTGACCCTCTCCAGTTGGAGGTCGCTGTCTCCCTCGTAGATGCCTGTTGTATTGAGCCCATGTTCTTCACTGATCACTTCCCAAAACTAGAAAGAAACGCCAAAGAGGGAAATTTATAACATCAACAGATTTAAAGTGTTAACTTGAAAGACACGTTTAGTTTTTACACCTCTCGGTCCGGTTGCTTATATGGAGATTTTATTTGCAGTTGGGCATAAATATAATTGTTTTATCTGCGTGTACCTCTTCAGTCAGTGTATGACTGCTAAACATATGCTTCTGAGCAGGGCAGGGTCAGATTACTTTGAAATGATGTCACTGATGTAACCGAGTACAAATGACATGGCAATTTAGTCATTTAGTAACGCAATCAGTTGGATTCTAATTTGTTTTTAATCTAATCTAAATACTTTTGGATTACTTTTGGATTGCTTCAGAATCAAACATTGAAAATATTGCAGCTTATCCTAAAACAAATGGACACGGCTACAAAAATGTGACTTTCACAAATATTCTTTTTTTTAAAAAAACATTTTCAAAGTAAATAAAATGCATTTTGCATATTTATTATCTACATTTGGTTGAATTAAATTACTCTTAAAAATTCAAATTAATCTGTGGCAAGAGTAATAATCTCAAGATGAAATAATACTGAACAGAATAATTACTGCTTAGAGCGCCATGTTCTCCCGTGTCAAGCGGCATAATGTGTAACTTTATTATCTTGTAGTTCCTCTCTCTTGTTTTGTGTGAGCCATGATAAAAAATGTCCCACCCATGCCAGTCTCGCTTTTGCCCTTATCTTCTCCCTGAATGCGTGACAGGGTACACCCTGTGTCACTCAGAACTGTCGGTGGCACCAGGAAAAGGAAATGTGCATCTGAAAATATGCAGCATCATTTATATATATATATAAAAAAAAAAAAAGGTTAAATACAATTATTTGATATTTTTTATGTATATATAAAGTCTAATCTTAAATATTTATGTTAAACGTTCCCTCATTTTATCTCAGCTAGCTTGACAAAACACAGGTTTTCATTCAAACAGTGACTTTAATCATACATATTATGACTTTAACGGTGGAGAAGGATTCTTTTTTTTTTTACCTTTGAGCCGATCTGGTTGCCACATTGTCCAATTTGCAGATGTACAATTTCACGCATGATGATCGGCCTACAGTACACAGAGCAGCTGAGGGTCTCTGATAGGCTTCAGTCCTCTCTCCACTCTTTTATACAGCACCAGAAATGATGTCACAGGGAGACACCCCAGTCAATCATTTATGTATATGAGGGGCCCTAATACATGATGAAGACTCTAAGCAGACTAATAATAAACAGGCAAACTTTTATACTCTTTAGGTACTTAAGGTAAGGGTATTATGTCTAACAATATGCTGCCTTATGTTTTGTTGTATGCATGTTATATGTCTGTTTACTTTATTGCATGTTAATAAAACAATAAATTACTACAAAATGTAACGATTCAATTGCATTAAAGATAAAGGAATGTGGTAAAAGTGTGCAAACCTGGAAAACTTCATAACATCTCTTTTGTTAATATATCATAAATGAATGAATTTTCAACAGTTGCAGGAGAAAAGAGTTTGGTGCAATAATGCATGACAAAACAACGTCGTGGCTGAAACACATCTATGAGCTCTACCAGCGACCAAAAACAGGAAGGAAGTGAAGAGAAGATGAATAAAAGTGTTTCTCTGGCCAGCGTCAGATAACACCCTAACCACATTAATATTATTTTACTGTATACACCTATCTATGGTATACAGACACACACACCAAACATGTTGTTACCATGTCTGACAGGAAAGAATAGTTTAAAATGAAAAAGAGCAGATTTTTCTTTTCTTTTTCTTTATATTGTAATATGACAATGTGTATGTATATGTAATATGCCTTCTCACAGCAGAATGTTGATACTGCAACCTCTGTTTCCTTCAGCAAAGGACTCAGATGTTTCAAACATATAACAGTGTTTCATATTCAGCTACTAAGTCTGCTTAGGTGTGATAATAATTGAGTAAAATGTGAAGCAGTTGGGAGATTATGTGTGAGAGATGCTACCATCTAGAGGAGTATCACGGGCATAACATGATATAAGTGGAGCAGTAATTGTACTTTATATAGATGAATTGATTTATGGTCATTTTCCTTTATTTAAAGTGATTTTTCTCTAATGTCTTTTAGATCAAACATGTGAATAAAGGGACTGAGAAGAATAGTCTGATATTCAAATTAATGCTTTAACATGTGTTATATTTTATATCAAGTAATAACAATACAAAGGAACCTAGACAATTGAAGATGAGGACACATTTTTAAGTAGCAATGTTCTTATATCTTTACAAATAGCTGTATTTCACAGTATAAAGCACAAGTTTACTTTGCTAAAGTTGTCTATT
The DNA here is from genome assembly GCF_900634415.1 of Cottoperca gobio. Taxonomy (NCBI): domain Eukaryota; kingdom Metazoa; phylum Chordata; class Actinopteri; order Perciformes; family Bovichtidae; genus Cottoperca; species Cottoperca gobio. Next base: position 20,979,252 of record NC_041359.1, read on the forward strand.
TATCTGTTGACATCAGATAATCCCAAATACATAAAGATTGTTTTATATTGTGGGTAGATTACTTTAAAGAAAAGTTTATTTGGACTAGAATCCGCAAACTACTTATCTGTGTGTGTGTGTGTGTGTGTGTGTGTGTGTGTGTGTGTGTGTGTGTGTGTGTGTGTGTGTGTGTGTACTCTCTTCATCTCTACAGCTCTTTTCTTTAAAATATATATCTTTTTTACATTATTTCATTAGAAGTTTCTCTTTGCCTTACTTGTTTTCTCTTTTCTCTTACTATGTTTATTGCAGCTTCCAGGCTTCTAGACTCACCTGCATGGTTACCAGTGAAATACATAATTAATGTGAAACCTTACTGTATGTTGTTAAAGCCTTAAATTGATTAGCTCAGACCCAGACCCAGCATTCTGCCCGCAGGTCGCGCAGGTCATCTTCACAACAACTCCTCTGCAGTCCCTCACGCTTGACTCGAAACCCAAGGTGAACCAGCTCTTTCTGTTGCTGCTCCCAGGCTCTGGAACAGCCTCGCTTGCTTTTAAATCAGTGTGAGACCCCTTGGCTTTTGTCCCCTCTCAACTTATTTGTAACACCCTCTAACTGCTTTTTGATCTATTGTTGGTTTTATTGTTTTCTCCTAACGTCCTATTTTATTTTATCCCTCTAATCATTGTTGTAAACCTATATTGAGGCAGACCCTAGCCCATCTGCCTCGACTGGAAAGCTCAACTCCTGTTGTTTTTAAATGTGCTATATAGCCTAAATAAACTCACTTGACTACCGTAACCGTTACGGCCAACAAAAAAAACCAAAGCAAATTCCTTGTATGGGAAAACCTACTTTTAAAAACCTGTTTCTGATTCTGCTTCTCTATTACTCACACAGACAGAAATGCCACATATACTTAAATGCTTGTCCTTTGTTGCTCTGGTTATTAATATTTTCCACTACCAACCCTTTTCGATAGTTAGGAAACATGTGCACAAAGGTTCAGTGTTCACAGGTAGTGATACTGTTTGGGTGTTTACCAGATAGTGTGGCATTTAGAAAAAGAAGAATAACTTCCTGGTCTGAGTAAACAAAGTTTGTTAAACACCATAGTAGATGCAGGAGAAGATTACCTTTAAGATTTAAGTCATTACTTCTTGTACTTCTTCAGTTGTCTGCTGGGGTTCATTAGAGAGTCACAGTAGCATTTAGTTGTCATTGATGACCTTTATGTGTTTTGCCCCGAGCTTCTTTCCCTTGCCTTTGACGTATTTGTGGAGGGTGCTGTTTTTGCATGTGTGTGCTCCATATGTGTAATGCACATTGTTTGCATGCATGCGAGAGCTAAGTGAGTTAAGCTGACAGAAACATCTGGATATTATTGTAAATATTTCTCAAACTGTTTCGATTAATTTAAATAATGCTGCGACTGGTTTAAATAACAGTCTTGCCCTCGGGTTTAAAAAGGAGTTTGTGGAATTGTTCCAGTCATTTCAACGCAAATATTGTTCTTTGATGCCAAAGACTAGTAGGACTGAGATATACATGCGTCAGAATTACAATCAGAGATACGTTATTGGGGAAATCGGGTTACGTTACAGTTGCTACCATGCGAAAATATTAATATATATAAAAATAGAGAATTTATAAGAAAAACTGAAATAAGAAATAAGTATGTAAAAATATGTGCATTACTCTACAATATATAACAACAATAAATATCAATAAGAAATATGTAAAAGAATATATATATGTATACAATAATACATAACAACAGTGTAAATAATAATATTACTAAAAATGGGATCTATAAATGATTAAAATGGCACAATAGTATAAATAATAGTTTTAGTTGAAATGTACAGTATAACTAAATGTAGTAATAATGTCAGAGTATTGTCACTATCACTATCCAACCAAAGATATTGTTGGAGTCCAGCTCGCAAATCAGAGTTTTAGTTATTTAAAACTTTTGTTACAAAATGTGGAAAGCAGGAGACACGTTGATTCAATAAATCATTCAAAACGAGATTAAGATTTGATAATATAATAATATTCACACCTGATCATTTTGCTTTTAAATTATCATAAAGTGTTTTGAAGGTAATACAAAATTAAATCAAAAAGCCTTCATAATTTACTATACTGACTGTTACTCTTTTTGAACGTATCCTTCACTTTTTATTATCATTAGTATTCATATTATTGCAACTAAATGTATATGATGGAATTGACTGTTTTTGTAATGTTTTACATCTTTACTTAAAGGTTTTCAGTGTTATTGATTAGTACCTTTTCTTTTGGATGTAAAGGTTGATAATCATTTTGCTTCAGAGAGGGCGCCTCTCCCCTTCTGTACCTCTGCTTCATGACGCTCCGGGCAGTCATGTGATCCGACCTGCTTCGTTCAGAAGCGTCAAGCGGCAGCAAGGAGGAAACAGGAAGTACTTTAATCTTAACTTCAAACTAAAAGCCTGACATTACTTTCGCCTTGATGAGAAAAGGGTGAACATTTTTGATTGTTTGTGGGCTTCTCTTTTCATTAATTGTTTGCCTTGAAGTATTAACATTATTGATTGATGTATGTTACATTAAAAGTGTTGGAAATTATAGAACATTAAAAAACTTATAATTGTAATAATATTTTCTATCTTTAACCACAGCTCCATGCCAAAATATATACTGCAAGCTACTTAGGAGTAGGCAACTCACAACACATTATAATCATATGAGTTTAATCATAATGTTTAAAGAGGATTATAATTATATCAATACTTTTTCTATTTGTAGTCAGGCCTCTAATTATTGGTATTGTGATGTGCGGTTGCTGTAAACTTGTTTTTAAATAATATGTGCCAACTTGTAATTAATCTGAAATGGGAATTAATTCAGAGCATCACCAACAATAAATATTCAAAATACAATTTTATGAATAATACAATTTACTGATAGTGCTCAATTTATTCATATAATTTGGATTGTTTTTTCAGGAAACAGTGTAGAACGTAACTAATATTTACTCAAGTGCTTTACTTATGTACATTTTTGAGGTAGGCAACTCCACTATAATATTTTGCTGTACTACATTTCTTTGACAGTTTTAGTTTTTAGTTCCTTTCCAGATAATCAGAATCAGAATCAGAAATGCTTTATTAGTCCCACAACAGGGAAGTTTACCAATTACAATTTACCATTAAGATTTTACATTAACAAACATATGATCATGTTAGACAATAGGCTAGTTCTTCCACTACTCTCAGGAAGAATCCCACATCTTCTACGAAAAAAAGTGACCTTTGTTTGTATTTAATAAAGACTTTTTACATTTCAACAAATTCTTCACTTTTGCTGCACCTTGCCTGTATTTTTATTTCCTGTTTACATGTTTATTATATGCACCAAACACCAAGGCAAATTACTTGTAAGTGAAAATACTTGCCAACAAACCCTATTTGTATTATTTTATGCATATAGGGGTGTATGATGATCAGTATGATAGGAATACATTATCTATTATAAATGATCTCTGAGTGTAATTTTTCACAGAAATAGGCTATATATATATATATATATATATATATATATATATATATATATATTTATTTGCACTTTATTAAAGACAATATCATGTATGATAAGACACACGAAATACAGCATCAACAACAAAAAGAGGGATGAAAATAACCAAAGGACAACAGGGCTTTACATTCAGAAGTCTATATCATCACAAAGATGCTCCAAAATCAGTCATGTGAGGTCACAAAGGTTACATAACAGTATCTTTAGAGTTCTTTGAATATATTCTGGCCTCCACATATTCATTGAGTTAATAAAATATTTGGAACCATTTAAGTTACATATGTGGATGTGGTATTTAGCCAGTAAAACAATTACATAATTAATATAAAATATTTTAAGTCAAACTCACCACAGAATGCATCCTTAAAACAAAACGAAAAATCTGCAATGAAATATGTTTGAATAGACTCTAAAATGTCTGACCGAAATCTTGTAAGAATGCAAGTTTCACCTTGTTTTGGAATTGCTCTATCAGGGCTTTATTGTGAAAGTTCCGACCGGAAGTTGAAATTCTTGTCGCGTGAGCTTGACCACAGTTCTTCGTTCCCAGGGTTCCGTGAGAGCCGTTTGCCCCACCCCACCTCTTCAACGCTATCTATCTCAATGTTCAATCCTCAGAGAGAAAAGGGGGCAAAAATAATTCAGAGTAACACCGCAAAGAAACGATTCTCCTTTCCCCGACCGGTTCACCGGAGCCGACGCGGCCTCTCGGTGGTAAAAGATAAACGTCTCGCCGTTGGACCAGTGATTGAAAACACCGCGGTATGTTCATGTATCATGCACATGTAACCATAATCTGCCATACGGATTCAAAGGGAATACAAAAAGCTGAGAGACTTGACAGCGGGCTGTACCTGCGCCAAACTACGGGGAAATAACGGAGGATTTTCCCACGAGTATCACCTGGATATTGCGTTATATTCAAGGACATCCAACTGCCAAAAAACCCAACCGCCTTTGCTTCCCGATGTGAGGAGAAATACAAATTAACGTTACAGAGAGAAACCGGACTGAGAAGGGGCCTTTTTTCTTTTGGGGTCTGGTCAAACCCTCAGAAAAAAGCAAAGCACCAGCATCTGTTGACAGGGAGAGGAAAGGATTTTGACATCGGCTAAAAACAGGATATTATTGATAACGACGACAACCCCCCCCCCCCCCCCCCCCCCCCCAAAGAAACGGTGTATAATGTGACGGGTTTGAAAGACGGTGGTGATAGAGAAAGAAGCCCCGGTGTAGCCTGATGATTCACATGCCGTCATTTTAAGAGGAAATATTTATTTTGTATTTGTTTCCCACCCTCCCTCTGATGTGCTTTGGTTAGGTGGATTGCAAAAAAAAAAAAAAAAAAAAAACTAATAATAATAATAATAATAATAATAACCTAAAACATACATTTAAAGGGTAAAAAAAAAAAGGTCGAGAAAATAGGATTTTGAGTGGAAAAGGATTGAATGGCAGTGTGAGATATCTGCCGAAGATGGGCTCCAGAGGAGACATTTGCTAAGAAAATTAAACATACTAACGTGAAAATATATATGTTGTAAAAGCCAGCGTTTAAATTGAAAACCCCTCTGAGGAAACAGGACCACCGACGTTCATTCATGTACATTGCAAGCCTGGAAATTTCACCTCCACTCTCGTATCAATGTTGATGACTTCATTGCGGATTTACAGTGAAAAACACAAGAATCAAGCGTCTGAGAGGGCGGCATCGTTGCTGTGTTCCTTTTCTCTTTTTGTTCTAGTGATCTATTGTTGATAAATTGCTAGTAAATAGCCACATCCATCAGATACATATTGTGCCAAAGCCTGGTGGAGCCCACCGTCTACTACCTAACATCTTGCTTTATCTGGCAACATAAATGTCACCCATTTTGAGCCAGGTGTTCCTCTGTTGGGCCAGTCTAGGAATTTAGGATTGATAGATTTTCTTCTGATCAACACCCTCCCTCCCTACACCCACCTACCTACCAACCACCCACCCTGCCTCCCCCCTGAACCTATCACTGGGTTTTTGGGAAGATGGGCTGTCTTGGCAATAGTAAGACCGAAGACCAACGAAATGAGGAGAAGGCACAGAGGGAAGCCAACAAAAAGATAGAGAAGCAGCTCCAAAAAGACAAACAGATATACCGAGCGACTCACCGGCTACTACTATTAGGTAGGTTTTGTGAAATGTATCATTAATATATATATATGTGTGTGTGTGTGTGTGTGTGTGTGTGTGTGTGTGTGTGTGTGTGTGTGTGTGTGTGTGTGTATATGTGTTCAGTTTTAGTCCCATTTCGTGTTGAATTGTTGCACCCACAAAAACATTTTTTACCTGTTTATACAAATTGAACAGCTGTTCTTTCAGATTGTAGACATGAAAATGTTTCACAGCCTCTAACAATATATGATGCAATGACATGATGTCACTACACCACCAGGTTTGTGCAGTGTCTTGACACGGGACAGTTGAAAAGCAGGCCTGTCTGCTGCATTCATGGCTTATTATGGAGCATGATTACAGAACATGTGTGAGAGACGGTAGACAGACAGACAGACAGACAGGCAGCATGCAGAGGCTGCGAGCCCACGTTAATAGGCATTTTTAGACATACAGGACGATACACGGCAAAATGTGTGTTTTGTGTATGTTCACCTTGAGTCATTTTAGGCCTATAAGCTCCATGTTTGATGCTATGTGTCACACTCCAACGCTCACCGTTTGCATAATCCCCTCCACACCAGCTACTCTGAAAATGGATATTCTAATCAGTCGTTGGAAGAAAAAAAAAAACTTTACTATTTTTAATTTCACGAAGCTATTTCTGGCTTTATCATCCAGGCCTCCATGTCATCATGATACAGTCTGAACCTCAAGGCTAGGGCTAGTATCCTGCCAAGCCTCTTCGAGTATGGAGAGCAATTTAGGATTACTATTAGGATTACTAGCTTCCCTTTAAACACTGTCCTGCTCATTCTAATCTGAAATGGATCCTAGATTTGTACACTGTTGTTACGGCCTGGCTTCTTTCTTTTTCACTTTGCTAGGACACGTATAGGACCTTTTTGTCTTTTGAACACGTGTGACCGTGTAACGTATTTTATCATGCCAGAATTAAGGAGAATAACGTTTTCTTGATTCTTAAACGTATTTTTCTGGGTTTAATGACATCTCCCTTCTGCTCAAAGACAGAATCACTGAGACAATATTCTGAGCTGATTTGTCTCCGATTCTTCCTGTCGTCATCCCTGATGCTGAGAGCCCCTCTCTCACATCTGGAAACAGTGATGGAAGAAGTACTCTGATCCTTTTACTTCAGTAAAAGTACAATACATCATTGTGCAAGTGAAAGTCCTACCTTTAACCTTGTATCTAAGTGAAAGTACAAACAAAATGAACTTAAAGTAGCAATAGACGACTTGTCAAACCCGTCCCCCGTCCCCAGTGTTTCCAAGCGGTGTTATTGTTGGCGCCACTGTCGCAAAGACAGCGGGATTGCGTTCGTTTTCCTCACAGCCTACTACTAGCGGCAAATTTGGTCCCTTCTTTTTATTAGCAAGAAATATATCCAGATATACTATTTTGTAATTCAGTCCCAATGATGCTCAGAGTCATCGCCGTGACCGGCTCTTCTGCCTCGGCACAACCGACACAACCACTAAGCTTTATGCAAACGATGTGCGATGATGTCAGCAATATGCAAATGAGGGTATGACGGGAGACGATGGCTTTTGGAGCGAGTGGTAGCTACGTTCATTGGAAAAGAGTTGGCAACACTGCACAGGACACAGTGCATTTTGTGTTCCACAGCTTTGTGCCGTAAATCGAGCCTTCAGTTCCCCGGGAGATCGCACCCGGTGGCAGAACTGCATTGTGAAAGTGAAGCTTATAGGGAACCAATCTGAACGCAGGTGGTGTCATTATTCTATAGCTATTACATTGCACAACAAACATTTACTTCATAATAATCAAAAAAACGTGTCTATAGCCAGTTTAAAGTATTGAAAGTTAAGTGAGAAGGACAAAGTTCATCATGCCTAATCTAAAGGGTAACTTCTAGGAACTAATGAGACATATTTCAACCAACATCCTCCGATGGATCCTCGTTCTGGATGTTTTAGTTAGTTCCCTTTTTTTGTAGGAGTTTTGTTCGGCTCTTAAACACTTTCTGACTTGTTTTTCTGTCCTCTTTCTGCTTTCAGGTGCCGGTGAATCCGGGAAAAGCACGATAGTCAAACAGATGCGAATATTGCACGTCAATGGCTTCAACGCAGAGTAAGTGTTGGCTTCCCTCCATGTTTCTTTCTGTATCTCTGTTGTTAACCACCCACACACACACACACACGGCACATGTCATCTCCAGCCAGCTCTAATACTAACTCGAGTACTAACAATAACCAGGTATAAAAGTCTCACCATTCTCGTAGCTTGAAAGTTAAAATGTGCACTGTGTCGATTTTGTGTAACGCATACAAAATATTTTGTAGCTTCAAAGGTGCTTTTAGTTGTCCATACAACAAAGCAGAATATGATTGCATCCTTTTTCAATATATAAATGAGCAACTGTCCTCCTCAGCCCGAGATTTATTTTGTAACGTGACTTTGATATATAATGGAACTGATTATTAGAAGGAAAAGTTTCTACACATGAAAGGATCTTAATCGACTGAAACCGATCGCCTGGCTCGTGAACAAATATTTGTTGGCACAGAGGGATGGAATTGTTTGAAAGAAATCCAATATGAAGTCGAACGTTTTGGGCAGATCTTTTGTAATGTTTTGGAGTAAATACTCAAAGCGTGCGTGACACAACAGGAATGCTTTATCTGTTTCACGTTTTCATGGAAACATTGCCCTGGGTGGGTTATTTTTTTTACGCCGCCCTGTCTTGTGAATTTCCTAAAACTCAATCACTAGTTGATGCAATGGAAACAATAGTCACATTTTTCTATTCTTAATCATCGTTTTCCTAGAAAGGGGTTTTGGAGTAGGAGCATCATCACGTGCTTATTTTTGGGTCATGTCGAACAGATGCTCTTCACACGCTCTCTGGTGTAATGACAAATCCACAGTCAGCTGTCAATCCCCAGTCACGTTTAGCTCCGGGGGTTTGTTGCTCTCTTATCCCCCTCTGGGTGCAGAGCAGCGCAAGGTGCTGGGAGGATGAGGAGATGAGTGACACAGTAATATAGGAGGGATGAGGGTGAGAGAGGCAGTGTTTAGTGTGGAGGTCCTAGTGTGAGGAGTCTCTTTTTTGAGGACAAGAACAAGGAGCCAAAAGAAGCTCTCTCTGAATCCACTCATACAAAGCTCAAACATCTCCTTAAGGAAATAATCCGATTGATGATTATTCTGAGCCATTTTGTTAAATAATCAAAACATTTTTTAAAGCGGTTCCCCTGACTTTGAGAACTTTATGCCGTAGAGTCGGATCTAACTAGAGCTCAGACGTCCGCCAAGCCCGTTTCCATAAGTGAAAGATAATGTGTGCATCTGCCCCGTAATTCTGATCCGCTCCAACATGTAGTGGGTTCTTCCTTTGGCCCATGCTGCACCATTCTACCAAGTTTCTTTAACATTGGGCCAAACTTCCTTCTTTGGCGGAGAGATTAAACATAAAAAACCAACTTTATTCTAGTTGCTAGAAACCAGAGAACAAAGGTTCTCTGATGGTTGAGCATCTCTATTTATTGTGAGACAAGTATATATTGTGAAACAAGGCTGCAGGTGATGATTAGTTTCCTTATTGCTGAATCTAATTATTAGTTAGCAGTTGATCATTTGGTTTATGACACAAGCAAACATTTTCAGTTCACAATTATATAAGAAAAGCAGAAGATAATCACATGCAAGCTGGAACCAGTGTTCTTCTGACAAATACTTTTGATTGTTTAGCAGAATTGCTGCCATTTAATTTTCTGTAAATCTAATAATTGTATTAATCGACAAATCGTTTCAGATGTTTTGTGAAATCAGTTTCTGAAATGTTCCTTTCTGAAGAGTTTATCCCAGCTCTATAAATATACTGTGATGTGTCATCAAATACTGAGATATACCAATCTGTAAGTATCATCCAATAATAATAGACAATTAAAAAGGCTCATTAACAAAGAGAAAGTTTTCCCAAGGTAATTTAAATACCATTTTAAAGCTAAAACTTTGTTGTCCTGCACAACATCCTCAGTCCGGGTTAAGTTACAGCAGCGACGCTGATTGTGTTACTTTTTCACCAAAGTCACTTAAAACTGAACAAATGCATCCACGCTTTTAATTTGAAATCCTTGCATAACTTGAGTATTATTACAGACAGCTGTAATGTTGACAAAGGATAGTGCACAGTGTAACGCACATGGGTATGCCATGCTCAGTGTTGCTCTGATGTAGCACCATGGAGGGACCTGGTTGTGTAAGCAACTATGAGCTTGTTTCATTTGGGGAATTTCAGTATAAGATCTGATTTAAAGTTTCAAACTTGTCGTTTCTAAAAAGCTCTGTGAGACCTTTACTACTGATATCAGTGAAGCCCACAGATTGCATAAACGTGTGGGCTTTTCCTAACAACAATAAATAGACAAAATAAGCAGCATATCATTGTATTTTCAAATACTTTGGATTCTTCTTTGTGCTCGTAATTTAATCTTGGATTTAAAAACACCTTCAAATGTACAGTAACAGTCTGTGTTGTCCTCCAAACCTTCACTCTGCTGTTTTCTGTTTAATAAATGTCGTGTGAAGACAAGTTCTGCTGTTCTCATTTGGTATCAGCAAGTACACAAAATTCAGGAGTTGCACTTGGTCAGCAGAATAAAGGTATCTGTGCATCTGGAGCAGCCATAATACTGATGTCTGACATAATTCACCTCCAGGCTGACAAAGAGAAATGTATGTTACACAGCAAATTCCTATCAAAACCTACTGATTCTGCTGTTTCTCTATCAGACATGTTGCCTGTACAGCTACATGATCCATATTTGGAGTTACAGCTGATAGAGTATATCTCCATGAAGCCTTATTTTGGAAATGATACTAATATGTTTTATTTTCATCATGACTCAAGTTGATAATGCCTGATTTCTCGCAAACAAAAAAAACCCCAAACCTTTCTTTGTTCTTCACAGGGAGAAAAAACAGAAAATCCATGATATCAAAAACAACATTAAAGAAGCTATAGAGGTAAGGAATTGATCTTTTGACTCATTTGAAATGATTTGCAACATATTTTCTACCGTACCGGGAACAATGATGAGAGATTTGTAAATTCTTTGGGCTTGACAAGTACAAAACAAAACTGCATCATTTCTGAATTTAACAAATGAATGTATTAAGTTTTCTTCTTCTGTTCTCTCCATCCAGACGATTGTGTCTGCCATGACTACGCTCACACCGCCATGCAAGTTAGCCTGTCCTGCAAACCAATGCCGACTCGATTATGTCCTGCACCAAGTAAACCAGAAGGATTTTGAGTTTCCTTCGGTAAGTTGCACTTCAGACTTTAATCAGTTGTAAATCTTAATCACAGCCTGATTTGTCGGTCTACTATTTCCCTTGCAAAATATCAAGCTGAGAATGCAAATCAGCTTTTTATACGTGTTGGGTTTTTCACGGATGTATTTGGTCTCAATGTCCTTTTTATAGCTGCTATTAAACGTCATCGAGTATCAGATCCAGCCTGCCTAGCCGGTCCCGTGGCAAGGTGTGCTGTAGGTGCCTCCCCTGGCAGCCTTTATGAGTCCTCCTGGTGTGTTTGCACAGTGATTTAGTCATTAGCAGGTGTGCTTCCGCTTGGGAGGCTGTCAATTGAATGAGCTTCTCACCTGAGAGAACCACGCCGCCCATTAACAGTGATTGTCTGTAATAACCCTAAATGTGTCTAGAGGGACCTGTGTTCCAGAAACACGGAGGCTCAGAGGGATTCCCCCCTGAGCTGCAGTCTGCGCCCGGCCGCCGCTCAGAGACTCACAAAAATGGTAATAAGACTCATAACCGATTTTTTAATATTAAATTAATCGATTTGAGTGGAAAAAAATCAGTCAAATAATCAATTAGTTGATCGACAGCAAAAATAATCTGTGACAATATTGATGATTTATAAAACCTTCAAGCAAAAATGTGAAGATTTGCTGCTTTTCTCTGCTTTGCCTCATTGGAAATGTAATATTTTGAGGTTTTGGACTACTGGTTAAACAAAACAAGACTTTGGAATACGTCATGTTGTGCTTTAGGAAATTGTGATTAACCAAGTAATCGAGAAAATAATTTAGCAGATTAATCGATAATGAAAATGATTATTATTTGCAGCCCTATATAAAAAAGAAAAAGAAAAAACACTTAATTTTCGGTATATTTTGGTATCAATGTCACGGCCAAAAGTCCAAAACCTCAATAAACCAAACTGCTGATTTTTATACTTAATTCTAATCAAACTCGAACGATTTTGACGATTTGAACGATTTCGAGCGTGTTTGCAGATTTAAATGTGAAATGTAGCTTTAATCAATCAGTGGAACACAAATCTAACTTTGGAGCTGTGGAATTGGAAAGTAAATAGCTATTAGTTAAATAGCATTTCAGCTGTTCTCTAACGTGGGAACGGTTACATATAGAGGAAGAAGAACACTGCGTCCTTCCTGCACGATAGCCTCGGTGGTTAAACCGCTCGTTTCCACGTTGTGGATTTGTTTTCAGCAGCTGAGTTTCCAGTGAACTGTGAGTGTATTTGTGTGTAAGCAAAAGCAAGTCTCCTGATATTGTCTTTGTTACTTGGTTCATGGCAAATGTATTATGCGGGCCTATCTTCAAGCTGACCCGTCAGTCAGTCACTCGACTTCCACTGAAGAGGGAAAGACCAGCACCCGCACCTCGATCTGAGTTTTTCATGTGGGGGTGTGGAGGGTCACAGCAGGGTTACAGTTGTAATTACAGTTGTAATCCTTGAATAAGGATTTCTGCGCAATAATAGCTGGTTACTTAAAGTAATGTTTAAGGACGTTACCAGGAGCGTTACATTTGGCTTTCGATTTTGCCCATTGAAGTGAATGAGTGGTTTTTCAGGAAAGAGAATACCGTAGAAAAAGTATTTTGTAGGCTCTCCTACTCCTCCGCCTGCTCCCCCTCGCCTGGCTTTAGGGCCTACTGGAAACCAGTTGGACTGGTTAACTCTGCCTTCAGCAGAGGAGGAAGAGAGGGAGGGAAATAAGCAGAATACCTGGATTGAAGCTCCAAAATCTTGAATTCCCTTCGAGCTCTGTGTCTTAATGTGTAATCCTCAAAGTTATTATTCACAAATAATGTTTTTTTTGGAAAGGATCACACCTTGATGCAAGAATCTTTTTTTTTTTTTAAGTTACTAAGGTTATTTTCTACAGTACAGGGACAAGTCATTGTAGTTAAGTCAATTTTATTTACTGTAAATACTAAAAATCACAAATTTGCCTTGCAGGGCTTTACCATCGTTACGACATACAACACCCTCTGTTAAAAATAAATAAATAAAAGATCTCATTTTGTAAAAAAACTTCCAACAGAAAAAAAAAGAAAAGGGAGAAACCTCATTAAGAGCAACAACAGACATGAACAGACAGACATGAAGTAGATGTTTTATAAACAGAAAGACCTCTGCACCCACTTCACTACTGCAGCACAGTCTTTAAATGCATTTCTTTGGTCTGAAAGAGTTGAAAAGAGTGAGACTTGCCTCGATAAATCTCATAAAACAATGCTACAATATTTTTTATTTGAACATATCGAGCACTGCATACAACATAAGTGATATGATATCTCTGATAAGTCTCGACCCGATTTTATAAATGCAATTCAATTCAAAGTGAACGATATAATTCTGCAGAATGTCTTTAGAGCACCGGATCTCAAAGTACGTCTACGCTTGGGTCGCAGCCATTCGTATTGTTAACCTCTTCACAGAGCCGCACAGGCATCAGGAAATAGCTTTTTCTCTGAATTGTACACATAGCCGTCGATAAACGCTTCAAAGAGAAAGTGATGGGCAGTTGATGAAACTGATATTCAATGTATTACGATGTTAACCAAAGCAAAGGCTTGAACCAGCAAAAGATGAAACAATGAACCAAATACTCGAATACTTGATCGATTTGGAAGATTAATCTTGAACAATATTTTATGAATGGTTTAGAGAAAATGGCAAATATTCTTTGCTTCCAGCTTCTCAGTTGTGTTGATTTGCTGCTTTTCTTTGTCTTATGGAATTTCAAGCTTTTGGGTTTTAGACAAGGAAAGCAATTTTAACATTTCACCGTAGGCCTTTGGAAATGTGTGACCTTTCACCAGTTTCTGAACTTTTTATAGCTCTGTAGGTTACTCTGTCCGTCCACAAATGTCTCCACCCTTTATCCGCCAAACAAATTGACAAATTTTATATTTTGCATGGAGGTCAATTGTGTAGGTGTGTGTTTGTGTTCATCCCACAAAGGTGCGTATTTTAAATGGGTTCAACCTTGAAGCTTTCGTCGTAGACACTTGTGGGAGGCATCATTTGAATGAAGACGTTTTTCCCGTTTACTACCTACTTTTAGTTGAGTCACGAGTCTGTAAATTATCCGGCAAACTTTTTGTCCGATTGATACCTTTGAGGCCTCCTAGTTTTAGCTAGAATCAGACTTATTTTATAAGTTAATAAGTGAAAAAGGAAATAAGACGTCAACAAAGAGAACACCGATGAGAACTACATTCTTTACCAATGGATAAACTCATTGATCAGCTTGCATTTACTTTACTTAGCTAAGTTATACTACTCTGTCTGTAAACCAAACTATGTTTACCCTTTGTATTTTACCCCATTTGAAATGAATCAGTAATTACTCATGTTTGACAGTTTTGTATTTGGGGTAAGAAATAACTGTCAAACAACACCTCCAGTTTTAAACCTTGTCACGTTTATTTTTCCAGTTACTTTTCCAAACTCGTTTTATATCCATCAGTAACATGGTGGTCACTGCAAAACCTGCCTTCTCTCAGTTACATCAAGTCTTTTTTAAGGCTATACAGAAAAACTCTATGACTCATAATGGCTTATTTGTGCTTGACCGTGTTGTATGTGAGCCACTGCAGATCGTAGTGAAGAGATAGGCCCCTGTGTAGTGACAGCCAAGCCTTGTGTCCGTACAAAGCTCTCCGTTTCTTCATGAACTCGGTGAACTGTTCTGTTTCCTGCCTCTGTCAGAGCTCGCTCATCTGCTGCTCCTCCACGAGCCGGCCTTCAACTACAAACTAAGCCAGGGAGTATCACTGCCTCCCTGCATCGGTCCTTAAACGCTTTTACCCATCGAGACTCGGACGGAGAAATTCAGTCTTAAGCCCGGGACACAGATCTCATCCTACATAACCGTCCACCAATGTGGGAAATTGATCCTTTGTTGTGTGTTGTATTCAGTATAGTTTATGTCTGATCATGAACAATTCTTATTTTCTTTTTAAGGCTGTAACTAATGATTATTTTCCTCATCGATTTAATCTGCTCATTGTTTGCCTGTTATAAGTTCCCGCAGCCCAATGTGGCCAAATGTATATTTAGTTTTTCTGTTTTTCAAATCTTGACATTTGGGAAAATGCAATCAGAAAATGTTGTCATTTTTGCTTTAAAAAACAAACCAACGATTATTCAACTATCAAAAATAGTTGCCGATTAATTTTCTGTTGATCGATTTATCGGTTAAACCCGCTGGAAGATTTTTCTCTTCCTGCTTGGCGCTGTGGCTCATTAGCTTGCTCTGAGGTGCCAAGTAGCAATTCTTTTTTTTCTTTTCGTATCTGCATACCCGTCAACATAGGAATTTCAAAATAAGGGAAGTTTTTTGGTGGACCCATATTTTAACAGCTCTCAGCCCCTACCCATATAATGTAAATGTAAACACATAAGGGACGGGTATATGCATTCAGGAAATACATGTTTATGTAAAGTATGTATTTTATTTTTTTGTTATCATCAATTTATTTGATGATGGATGAGTTGTGCGGCTTTTGTTTCCCCCGACGAGTAGCCTACTTCCTTGAGATGTCAGAGTCGGGAAACATGTCCGCTACACTGCGACTGAAATCATCGCAGAAGCTGAAGGCTACATTATTTTTGAGGCAAAGCATCGACATCTTTCCCTCAGCTTTGGTCACTTGGTCTGTCTCTGAAACAGTTCTTGTCACAAATGAAGTCATTGACAGTGTATGTGTTTGTGCCTCTTGGCGTGATTGTGCTTGTGCTTGGACGATTTTCCTTGGTGGCGAACATCGCTTATTCCGTCGTGTGCGATGCTAACATCTGAATGGCACACTTTACAAAAAGCACGAGTTGTCCCGACTCTGCTTTTATTAAATAAGGGAAGGTCTCCTCCCATTGGTGTAGTTACTTGCATAAAGTTTTAACTTGTTTGGCAGGTACAGCTGCGTCTCCATCTATCTCCCGTTCACTGTGACTCTCATCCATATGTTGTCGTCTTCTTCTTCTGTGTCATTGTTCCTGTTTTCTTCTTCTGTGTGTTTACTGGCGGATAACGTTTTTCAGCTAAAGTTAAACATAATACTGCCATCTGCTCTACCGGAGGTCACTTTACACTTTTTGTTTTGAAAGGTTAAAATTACGGGAAAATATTTAAACGGGAGGAAAACGGGATAGAAGTAAAAATACGGGATAATCCTGGGAAAAACGGGAGGGTTGACAGGTATGCGTATCTGTAATTCTGGTGGCCACGGACAGGGGGCGAACTTTGCGTCGTGGTCAGTGGCTCTTTTTGTGATATCATATCTTTTATTTCAGGGATCCTAAACCGAGAGCCTGACTCGCCGTTATTTCTAGTTGTGGTATGCCATTGATCCAGACTCCTCTTTCTCTTTCCAGGAGTTTTATGACCACGCAAAGATCCTCTGGCAGGACGATGGTGTGCGGTCCTGCTGGGAAAGGTCCAACGAATATCAACTCATCGACTGCGCACAGTAGTAAGTCTCTTTCAATATCCTCTTTCCCTTTTTTTCTTCACCTCCATACATACACTTGCAATTAAACACACATATTTCTAAGTGAAGGCAGACACAAAGACACGCTTCCCTTTTCTCTCTGTAGTTCACATATATACTCACACTGTGGGGTGTTTGATGCTTTTGGCATGTGGTTTACTCTGAAGGCATTCAGCTGTAATGCAAAGGTGCATTATTATGTGTTGGCAAATAAGTAGACTTTTCTATTAGGTTGCAGTCTAGTTAGCAGTCTTGCCAAACCACTGACCTGGTGGTTTGTGTTTGTGACAGTGATTTCATACTAGCCCTGCTGACCCTTGTCAATGTCGTTTTGTTTTGTGCATTGACCTCCCTTGGCCCGTCTCTCCCTCCTCTGTTTCCAAACTCTTTCTGTCTTTTCTTTCTGGTATTTCTTTTCTTATCCGCCTTTTGATCTCAGTCAGGCCTGCCTCTGTTATAAGGCATGCAGTGGTCACATGAAGCCAGAGCTCTTGGAGGGCGGCGTCTCGCCGACTCTCTCACGTGTGTGCGTGCCTGTTTGTGTACAGTATGTGCTGGTACATCAACATGCATGAGATGAGATGGTTGTTCTTTTTGTATATATAACTTTATTCAGTGGTGGAAGAAGTTCTCGATTCTTTACATTAGTAAAAATGATCCATGACAAGTTGTCCTGCATTCAAACTCCTACTTAAACAGGATTTGAATATTCACAGCTAACTAAAGTTAGCTAAAGTATTAAAAGTATTAAAAGTATTAAAAGTACTTATTCTGGAGGAAAATGTCCCCTGTGAGTGACATTGATATATAATACAGATCGATCAATTTGTAAGAAATATGACACCTGTTGTAGTGTAGAAGTTTAGTCCAGTTGTTCCCAACCTAGGGGTCGGGCCCTTGTAAAGCGTCACAAGATACATCTGAGACGTTGATGTAATGAGGGTTGACATAAATTTGCTAAACAGATTTGTTTTCATAATTTAGATTTTTCGTTAGTATTTGCTTCTTTTGTGAAATATTGAGCCTCGGACAAACATTTAAATGAAACCATCTGAGAAGTTCAGCGTGGAAAGATAAAGCATGATGAAACATGAAGCTGCTTCTTTGTAAGAGGACCACTGGTTTAATCTTTTAAGATCTTTATAGAAAACAATGATGGATTTATACAAAACATAATCCCTCTCAAGCATCACTTATGACCCTCTTGAAGTGTGTGGCGGTGTCTGTTTCTGCAGAGACTCCGCTGTTTGCTGTGTTTCGGGACGTTGCTTGGCATCAAAAAAGTGTTGCCACCAGGTACCAGATCTAACGCACGCATCCAAGAAGAATCTACGAAAAAGGTGGACACAAAATGCAAATATAGCAAGGTGAAACGCCAAGCGAACAAAGCTCCTTCCAAAACGAGAGTAAATCTGCCGTTGACCTTCACCCGCCCGTGAGCTCCTTAACTCTTGTTGAGCCGGGAAGGAGGGGCCAACTTCAAATGGCCCGACAAATCCTACTGATTGTGCTTTTAACAATATATTGCATTGTATATATTGCCTATGTGTGTTTCTTTTTATGTCAAATCTAAACCTGAAAACAAACTAGTAGCTAAAGCTCTTGAATAAATGTAGTGGAATAAAATGCAGAATATTTCCCTCTGAAATGTATCGAAGTTGTAGTGTAAAGTAGCAGAAAATAGAGGCACTTGCATAAAGTACAAGTACCTGCGTGCAGGGCACAGAATTAGCACCATTTACCTGCCAAATCCCGGTAAAATATACAAGTGGCTGGTAGTTTAGCATCACTCACCAGCCAAAACAAAAAAGGTTATCCATTGAGTGGCAGACCCTCCCTGGTAAGAAATGTGCTTTTGGACCGAGTGAGTTAACAGACAAACGGAACGATGGAAAAAGAGAGAGCTTAGAAGAAATGGATTGAAAGAGAGGGCTTCCCTGCATTGCGGGATCTCTCCTCTCTCTCTTCTCTTCTCTTCTCTTTTCTTCTCTTCTCTCTCTTCTCTTCCACTCTCTTCTCTTCTCTTCTCTTTTCTTTTCTTTCTTCTCTCTCTTCTCTTCCTCTCTCTTCTCTTCTCTTCTCTTTTCTTTGCTTCTCTTCTCTTCTATTCTCTTCCTTCTCAAGCTGCGCGCGGGGTTCTTCTTTGAAGGCGGCATTCGGGGTTACTCAACGCTCTTAAACTCTTTTACTCTTATCGCTTATCCGTCTTCTGCGACTCTCTCTTCTCTTCTCCTATCTCTTCTCCTCTCTTCTCTCTCTTTGTTCCTCGCCTCTCTTGTCTATTTCTTTGTCTGCTCTTTTGGCTCAGCGCGCTTATCCTCCGCTCATTTTCTTCTCATCACCATTGTCACTTCCTCTATCTTCCTCTCCTCTCCTCTCCTTCGTCTTCTCTCTCATTTTCTTCTTCTTCTCTTCTCATCTCTTCTTCTCTCTCCTCTCTTCTTTCTCCTTCTTCTTATCCTCTCTTCTCCTCTTCTTCTCCCTCTCCCTCCCTCCTCTCTCCCACACCCGCAGCCCCAGTGTATGGATCAGATGTTGGGCTGGTGGCCAGACCGGAAGTGCTCCCCTCCCCCCTCTGTGTGCTTATGTAAACGGAGAAGCAGAGAGAGGGGAGAGCTATTTTTAACCCAGGCAGGCTGCAGAAGGAGAAAGAATGAGCGAGTGTGTTAGGAGAGAGACAACTTCAGCATTATTGATGAAGGTTGTTAGCATTAAATGAAAATGTCAACCCTGGATCAGCGCTGGGAACAGTGAAGGCCACCCAATATACCACCGCCTCTCCCTTTTTCTAATAACGAAAACCAACACAAATGATATCATGCAATTCATGTTGTGATACAAAATGTAAAAAAGGAAGAAGTTGAAGGGCAGTGATGCATTTTTGTCTGTGTCTGATGAGAAGGAAGTCACTGAAGCTTCCCTGACTGTGTTTTTGCTCCGTCATGCTCCTCTATGATGTGGTTTAGTTGTTTTTTTTATCAACACTTCCTGACACCTTATATGGTCACACACTTTGTTTGCATGGATGTTGTTGTCCTTGATTACACGTGGATGTGTTGTGTTCAGTCGACTGCAGACAATTCACATATAAAGTCCAAACTGCGTGACTTTGTCCCCTAACAGGACGGAGGTGAGAGGGTTTGTTTTGTGTCTGCAAACGAGGCCTGTTTGTCATGTTTCTGTTGTTTCATCCATACTGCGATCATAGAGTTTTAAACTTTGTCCTGAAATATTCTGGCTTCTTTCCCTAATGGTAAATCACTTCTGAGATCCTGAGAAGAAATGGTTTCCTTTTTAAGGACTCATGCATAATTTAAACAATAAAAACGTTTACATGTGTAAATTAAAGTCTTACAAACTTCTCTTTTATATTTTTTTTAGATGTTTGATTAATATGTTTTTCTTTCAGTGATTAGATGCACTACTAAACAACTATTTATTTTTTATGACTCTAGTACTGCTTTGGACTCGTGGTTGACAAATGCATGTGATTTTTTTAAAACAATTTTTAGTAATTGTTAAATTTGTTATCTACCAACACACTATTGAATAAAATATTATTTTCATCCTACAGAAATATATCATCGAGTAATTGTTTGAGTTATTTTTTCCAACACAAAAGCAAAACCGTCTCTGGTTTCAACATCCTGGACTGTTGTTGTCACTGAGAGGTTGCCAGGCAACCAGCGGGAGGCTTCAGGAAGTTACAGCGTCCGGCCGAAAAAATAGTTTGTCACATAGCCCCCGCAAAAAACAAAACAAATTAGTTTTTAAACAAACAAAAATATCATGTGTTAATTAGTGAGCTTCAGAGATCCTGGTAGGCAGATGTAGCTTTGGACAGAGCCATGCTAGCTGTTTCCCTCTGTTTTCAGTCTCTGTGCTAAGCTAAGCTAATTAGCTGCTAGCTGTTTCCCTCTGTTTTCAGTCTCTGTGCTAAGCTAAGCTAATCAGCTGCTAGCTGTTTCCCTCTGTTTTCAGTCTCTGTGCTAAGCTAAGCTAATCATCTGCTAGCTGTAACTTCACGTTTACTGTACAGACATCATGAGAGTATTATGATAGACGCAAATGCAGCACATTATTTTTCTCTTGTGAACGGTCTACTTGTGAAATGTTGTTATTATTTATTTGATTAGGACTTGTTGTCATGAGTCGGTAACTTTACTAAAAACCCAAATACACATTTACTCCAATTTAAATACCTCAACTTGGGCTCTGGAAACGTATGTTGAGCTATGTTGTGACACTTTTTATAGAGTGCATGATTATGTGATGATGCAAAAAAACGCATTAGTGGTCAGTTATTTAGGTACTTGTTCGACTCGATTATAAACCCAGCATTGGGATGAACTGTGGATCTTCTTGATTTGTCTTTTTAGGCCTTACAGCAAGTTCTTATTAAAGTCTTTAAACCAACTTTGTTAGAATTAATAGATTATTTTTTGGGAAGAATGTCTATGGCCTTATTCTCCCTAACCAGGTTTTTACAGAAAATGGAGAATAGTATATCTTGTGTAACATGAGAGGAGGAACGTGACTGAACGTCCCAAATGTTCAGTATATGAGAGAGAGAGAGGTTTAGATGTGTTTTTATTCTTCGTCTTTCTGCCTCAGTTTCTTTCTTGTAACAGTTTGTTAATTTTTAAGTTCCTTATTTGTCATCTTTTGTCTTTCTTCCCTTACTTTTTGTCTTTGTCTCTTTTGTTCTTTATTTCTCAATTTTCTTTTGCTCTTGCATTATGTCAATAATTCTTGTCTTCCTTAATTTCTTTCTTTCTTTTGTGTTTCCTTTCTTTTCTTAACTTCTTTAATTTGTTCTTTTCATTCTTTGTTCCTTTTTTTCTGGTTTGCACTTAGAAGGGAGAAAAGAGAGAGAGAGAGGAGAGAGAGAGGAGAGAGAGAGAGGAGAAGAGAGAGAAGAGCGTAAGGGAGAGAGAAAAGAGAGAGAGAGAGAAACGAGAGACAAGAAGAGAGAGGGGGGAGAGAGAGAGAAAAAGAGAGAGGAGAGAGAGAGAGAGAGAGAGAAAAAAGAGAGAGGAGAGAGAAGAGAGAGAGAGGGAGAGAGAGAGAGAAGAGACAGACAGAGCGAGAGAGAGAGAGGAGAAGAAGAGAGAGAGAGAGACAGATGGGGAGAGAGAGAGAAAAAGAGGAGAAGGTTAGAGAGAGCTTAGTAGAAGTCTATCATCTTTCTCTCGCTATCTCTCTATGTCTTTTATCTCTCACTCCACCTATCTCTCTATCCGACTCTCTCTCTCTCTCCCACTCTCTCTCTCTCTCTCTTCTCTCTATTCTCTCTCTCTCTCCTTTCTCTCTCTCTCTCTTTTCTCTTTCTCTCTCTCTCTCTCTCTCTCTCTCTCTCCTCTCTCTCTCTCTCTTCTCTGCCACACTCCCATTCTCTGCATTTCTTCCTCTCTGTATCTCTTTGTTTTCTCTCCCCCTCTTTGTTTCTCTCGTCTATCGCTTCTTTTCTCTTCTATCTGTCGTCCGCCTCTTTCTTCCTCTCCTCTCTGCTTGTCTTTCCCTCTTTCTGGCCTCACTCCAGTCGCACAAGATTTGGAGCCGATTGTCTATTTATAGCGCCTGTGGTTCAGTCGCCATGACAACCAAGCTTGAGGCCAGGGCGCCAGGGAGCTATTTTTGGAGCAGCGCTGTAATGTCAGACACAGCCTTCTCTCTCTTTTCTTTCCTCCTCTTTCTCTCTCTCTCTCTCTCTGGATGTGTGTGCGTGTGTGTGTTTGATTAAGGATCGGCTGGTAAAGCCTTTCGCTTTGGTCGGCTCGCAATGTGAAGCGTTAACGTAGAAAGAAGCCCCTCAGCGGGCCGTGCACAATCTTTTCCACCTCTTGAGGAATCGCTAAGACCATTTTCTAAGTTTCTAAGTTTGTCTCGCTTCTGCAAAGTCTGATTTCAATATCCTAAAACTGGAATTTGCTTTGAAATTTCCAAGTTGTGCAATTTAGCTTGAATACTTCATAATGATGCTGCAGTTTAAGTAACTTCTTATTGGGAAAGATTTAGTAAAAGCTGCTCTTTTAGGGGCATTTTGTTACTACTAGTGTTACTACATGTACATTTAGTTACTTAGAGTCTTAACCTCTTAAGAGGTGGGTGAATTTTGCATTAATGTTGGCATTCATTATTGCAGGGCTTAAACCAAATAATAATAAATGCCAACATTAATGCAAAACGGCTTCTACACCGGCGTCTTAACAAGGTAATGGGCTATATGAAAGAAATACATTATGTCCCCACATTTTAACTCCATATTAAGTATCACGTTAAATACATTTGTAACATTAGTAAACCATTTTTAATTTAATAGTGACTCATCGAAAATACTGTATATCTAAGGAGGGTTTATTTGTTCTGTTCCTCCTACCTCTAATCCTCCGACCTGTTGCTTAGTTTTATTTATGTAACATTAAACAATTGCATTTTCTTATGATTTGCGTGCGTGTGTGAGTGTGTGTGTGTGTGTACGGAGTTGCTCAGATGCAGGGCAAAGGTCCCCAGATGTTGTGTGTTTGTATTACATTAAACCCTGTCGAGACACATTTAAAAGAAAACATTAATTTGTTCATGTGAAGTGAATATTTAATTAAACCCTCTTAAACCTGCTCATGTTAACTTATTTATATAGTTCATGATGTTTTTTTATCCAAGTAAATGACGCTTATAATTCAGCATATTTTCCAGGCCGTGTGTGTGGGCCAGACGAGTCACCACGGTTGAGCGGCTCAGTCGCCTAATCCCGTGTAGAGCTGAAGATGTATCGCTCATAATCTGAGTAATCCTTTGTCCTAATACTGCCACTTTAACAAGTTGAATACATTAAAGGATCAAGGGTTATCAGCTTTGTTGTCATTAATGTTGATGCTTTAGCTTCACATCCTTCCAGCATTGACAATAAAAGGAATTTATATTTACTTGTTTTGATTTTTAGCTTGAAGGGGATATAGTTTAAACATGTTGCTGTTTGTTGGATTACTTTAAATATTTAGAGAGCAGTCTATTTTAGGAAGAAGCTTTAGTTTACACAACCTAAAGCTTCTTTACTTCTCTATTTTTGGAAATTAGTTTAAAGTTTAGCTCAAACACCTTTTTTTTCTTCATTTCTAAACTGGTGTATTTGTTGAAAAGAAGTGTTTATATATAAATAATGTCTTCATTTGTGTTTGTCCTACATTAAACCTCCCACAATTGTTGTACCTGCAAACCTAAATAAATTATACCAAAGTGGAAAGTACACTAAAAAGTAAAAAATGTACTTAACCTTTTCTTGTAAATACTGAGTTATTTTCACTCGCCACACAAGAGTCCTGTGTGTATTTCCAGAGTTTAAGTCAGCCTGTCTGCTGCCCCAGAATAACCCTGACAGGTTATTCATATCACCGCAGACCTCTCTGTTACTGGGGCAGCCACTATTATTTAGTTCAACTTACGAGGCACGGTTATTATTGGCACTTCTCCTATTAATAGGGAGAACTGCTAAAAATTGAGCAGTGTGTTTGTCCTGGGCGTGTCGCCGCCTCAGACCAGAGCTGTAGATAAACAAGAGTTTGGCCTCGGCAGATGTCGGCGGCAGCCATGTTAACTCTGTCATCATTTAGAGCTTTTAGATTCTGTCACATCCAGGTTATTTATGTGTTCGGGAGCTCAGCGTGGGGATGTTACGGGAGGGTGAAGTTAAACGTTAGAGCTGTGGATACGGGGCAGGAGCAGACTGAACAGTTGTCCACCGAGGGCTCTGGGTGCGCTGTTGGTGTGGGAACAGCTGAGCCACTCGGCCCCTGCAGAGAGCCAAAGCTACCGGACTGCTTGGCTGCCGCCGTGTGTGTGTTTTCATATGAATATCTGTGTGCATTTGTGCACAGATATGCACATGGGCGTCTCTTTGTTCCCCAAACTGTTTGTCCTCTTCTGTTTCTCTTTTAGCCTCGCACTGACGCTCTCTTTTTTTCTGACTCTGTGTCTTTCTCCTCCGTCTGTTCATCCTGTGGCTTCTGCAGACCCAGCCCTCTGTTCCTCTCAGTGTGTTACCTGCAGCCCTCCTGTCACATTTCACCCCTGCCTGCCACATTCCTAGTTATCTCAGAGGGGGTTACATCTCAGAGGGGGTCACATACCTTTGCCCCGAGAGGCAGCTACTAGTAAGCGTCTTGCCTTTCTAGTTGTAAGAACGGCAGGCAGGCGATCAGTCAAACACAGACAGCCGGGCAGGAATCAAACAGGGCGGGAAATGAGTGTTTGACTACGTTAGCAGCAGCCAGCTGAAACAGTGCTTCCCGACCTGTTTAGTTCAGGTTTAGGGTTTTTCCAGGAATTGAATGAGTGGAGTTGGTAAGCACTGCCCTGACACATCTTGTCTTGTTGTCAGTTTAAACAAAACCATACGAAAACAATCACTTCACTCGTTAAATGTTTGTCCTTTTCTTTGCAAATGTGCGCCTCTGCTTTGTTTTCCCTGAAGCTTAATATTACGTTTAATATAAATTTAAAACTACAACTTTTTCTGACAGTAAGGCAGTGTGTATTTCCTGTGAGGTGGTGCACCTCTGCTATATTTGTGAGGAAAGATTTCCTGCAATGTATTACTTGCAACGCCATTCTTACTGGTTGCATATAATGTTTTTGCCTTTTTTACTTGTTTTATTTGAATAATCTTTAGAGGCCCGAAGATGTTATATATCTAGTAATTCAAAAGCAAAATATTACAGTCCATTCTAACAAATATTCACAGTGTTGTACAGCAAAAATATGTTTTTTTTTTCTCCTGCTTCCCTATTAATTTAATTGTGTTGCAACCTGAGGAGAGTTTTAGGGATGTTGTGTTTCCACCACACGCGGGCTGTTATTGGATGATATTCTTTACAGACATTATGACTCAGAGGTTCTTAAATGAATACATCAGAAACATGAATTGTTAAATATAGAAAGCCCAGCTCTGTTTATGTTCTTGTTTGTCCTTGAGATGGCACTTTTCCCTCACAATGGAATTGATAATGCAGTCCGGCAGGTTGTTTACATATCAATAACACTTTGTTGTTGTTGTAAATATATTTAATGATCTGTGTCTTTTAATGTGTTTTTTTTGCAAATGTCTCAGAGAGAACAACAAATACTGTATTTTAGGGCTTAATATGGCAACAGTTGGAGACCTGTGAGGAGACGTGGCCAAACTGAATTCAGGGTCTTTGCAGGAGCTTTCTCTGTACGTGTTTAAAAATGTTTTACGGGAGACTGTTAGTGATAGGGTTATTCTAGTGACTCAAAATGCAGTGAATGGTATTTAACCCTGTAAAAAGTGCTTCTGTAGATGATTCTCTCCCTGCTGACGTGTTGTTGCATCACATAAATTGTTGTGAGGAAACCTGCGATACTTGTGTCTGATCGATGCAGGCTCGCGAGACACTTACGAAAGTTGCCGCTTTAGTTTAAAGATAATCACAACCTCTCGAGTAGCTGCATTCGCCCACTCCTCTTTCCGCTGTCAGCGGGGCAACTCCTTTTCTTCTTCCTACATAATGTTTTTTTTTTGGTCTGTATGTGTGTTAGACCTGTAACATCATCCAACTCGCATATCGTACATGAGGACGGATGTTTAGTCACAGACTTTTAAAACTTCCTCAGCCCGGGATACATGAGAGAAATGTTGCGTTGAATGACGGATGCTCATGTAAAAGTGTCTTTCTTTTGGCCCGCTTTGAGTCCTGCATGTTGCAGCAGACACCTCCAGCAGGTGACTCTGATACAGTCATCAGGAAAGCATCAGGGCAGCTCACACACCTTGAAAAAAGCAGTTACTGTATGTGGGCCAATTCATCGGTACAATGAACAATCCTTTGGGTAGGCGCTACGCAAATCTGATCTCTCAGTAGGCCTGAATTTTTACACACACACACACACACACACACACACACACACACACATACACATACACATACACATACACATACACACACACACACACACACACACACCCTCCTGTGCAAGTATTACTACAGCAGCTCCATTGACGAGGCTCCTCTGGTCTGACAGAGCAAACGGCTGCTGGTGACTCAGACTGGCTGCTTCTGATCTCACTGTGAATTAAAACAAACGCCCCCTGGTGGCCGCTCAGGGACCGCCGTCCTCCATCTTTCTTTTGCTCCCACTAATGTACTGGGGATGTGTGTGTGTTTGGGGGCCATAATGTTCCCACAAAGTACATCAGCACAGTGTAATAAGTTAGTCTGTATCAGACAAAAGATCTGCACGCTCCCAACTTTTTTAATTGTGCAATGTTTCTATCTAACAGAGATATTGATACAAATTCTATTTCTATTCTATTTAAGTTCAAAAACTATTTTGGGGCGAATATATTACCGTTTTACTACATTTCTATATAGTTTTATAGTTTTCATGATCATTGTCTGGGTGATTTATGTAATTTATGATATATATTTAACTCAATTTTTGATTTGTTGTATTTTATATATGCCTGTTTAGGAAAAAGAACTAGAAACATCAAGATCAATATTAGAGACATGCTCTGACCTCCATGTGGGAGTATCTGTGTCCTTCTGCTCTGATTGGTCCAACTTGAGAGTAGATTGACTGTCAATCATGCAGACTACAATCACCTGAGTGATGAATGTATTTCTGTCCATATATTGCTCGATGATGATTTGACAATGCCTGACAAAGATCTAGATTGAAATATTGCACGATTTAAAACTGCTGGGAGATTTTAATAGCGTGCAGTTCTTTGATCAGCACCTAATTAAAGTTTTTTGTCTGTGTGTACCCGACACCCTGTTTATCCTTTTTTAAAGATGACCAGTGTGGTTACATCCACAACTGGTAAATGCATTGCAAAGTTGCATCCATCCAGTTGAAATGTTGACATGTTTTGCTGTGTTATTATGTATCTATGATATGTATTATTATATTGTTATTATGGGCCTGCAGCAGGGCAGCTAAGATCTAATCGCCTCTATTTTTCTCTTCTTTTCGCAGCTTCTTAGACCGGATCGATGTGGTCAGGCAGAATGACTACACACCCACTGATCAGGTGAGATGTACACACAACACACACACCTGCAGTGTTGCATTGACGCAGTCTGTCTGCATATGTGCTCTGTCTTGCAGAAACAATTAGTCGATTTATTGTTTAATTGAAAATTGCATCAACAATTTTTAGAATCAATAAATCGGTTAATTCATTTATTAAGAAAAAAATGTCAAACAAGGAACTTTTTCACAGAAGACATTTTGACATATTACAGCATGAAGGTGTTATAAATAAAATTAATAATAGTTATACTCTGTTTACCAGCTTTATTCCAGGGTCCTGGTGCATGCTGGTTCGCTGTCATTATTGTTATTAGTAACAATTATACTTTCTTACGATACATCGTTGCATCGGGGCACTCTATAGACCTCAAACACATTTCATAGAGTTCAGACTGATGCTCCATCGAAGGGTTAATATCGTGCACTGTGTAATAAATAGGGTGTGATTTTCAGGGGAGAGAATGTGAATGCGCAAAGTAGACGGTAGACTCTGAAACGTGCAAATAAATGAGATAAATAACATAAGCGTTTAGTTTATTTAATAGAAGAGCACCTTTTCAATGTTGGGGGGGGGGGGACACACTGATAAATTAGGAAACTAAAACAATTATTGACGGATTAAACCATAATTTAAATACCTGTTTCTCTGTAATAAATTCTAATATTCAATATAAAGAGGCTATCTTTATACATTATTAACCAGGACCTGAATAGGAAGAAGTTTAAAGTATGCTTGTTTATAGATGAACTATAAATTGAATACTTATTTCATCTGTAAATCATAAGAGTACTTTTTATTTCTTCCTCTTCTCCTGCTAATAATCCCGTCTTTAATGCCTTATCATTTCCTTCTTCCTTCCATCTCTCTTCTACATCTCCTATATCTGTATCTCTTTTCCGTTTCTATATTTTCTCAGACTATCTTAACACCTTCTTGTTCCCTCTCTATTTTTCAGGACCTGCTGAGATGCAGAGTTCTGACATCTGGGATCTTCGAGACACGATTTCAAATAGACAAAGTCAATTTCCAGTGAGTTACCACAAAGTTTATTTATCGCAGCGTCCGGTGGGAAAGTAACATTCAATGAAGAAGTCGTTGACGCACATCCACAGATTATAAAGTATCGAGAGAGTAAAGTGTTTCAGAGGACAATAAGCTGTTTTTTAGTGATATTTAATAATAAACCTTTTTATCCTAAAAGGTTTTATTTGATTAAGAAGTCTTGTCATGTGATTCCCTGTTTCAGTATTTAAACTAATAAATAATAAACTTTTAACTTCCTCAACTCGCAGTATGTTCGATGTCGGAGGTCAGAGGGATGAACGTCGAAAATGGATCCAGTGTTTTAACGGTACGTCGTTTGTAGCTTTGACTTCTTTATAAAAGTGATGAAACTATTTATAAATGACTGAGAAAGAATCAGTAACTCATTAAGTTTGTGATTATTATTTTTTGTCAATTTGTTTTCTAGTTTTGCCAGATGCATGTCTGTTTTGTTTTTTTAATCCAAAAGGTAATCAAGAGTGTTAGTTAAGCGTGTTAATCGTGGTGTTTTGGTGTGTGTGTGTGTGTGTGTGTGACGAAGATGTGACGGCCATCATCTTTGTGGTGGCGAGTAGCAGCTACAACATGGTGATCAGGGAAGACAATCAGACCAACAGACTACAGGAAGCGCTCAACCTTTTCAAGAACATTTGGAACAACAGGTGAGAATCCTGGAAACTAAAGTAGAGATGGAGACAGAATTACTTTTTGATTTAGTTTTTTTCCCAAACTGATGGTTGTTAACAACAAACACAAGTAGATTTTTTTTAGAAAGACAAGTGTGTGACATACCCACAAAGCTAAAGTCCTCATAAATACTCCCTCAGTTAAAATATCTTTCTGGTAATGTAATTATGGTATCAGTCAAACTGTACTGTTTGTGCAGCAGGGGTCTCATTACTGAAACGGTCTGAAATCCTACATTATCTCAGTTTAGGATGACATTAAGGAATGCTTATATCATTACAAACAATCTTAACTTAGGATCAGAAATGAGCTATTACACAACCGTCTTAATTTATGAATTTCCAAAGTTAGGAATCCTAAATTAAGACGGCATGTCCTGAATTATAATGAAGATGGGAAACGACATGAACACCGAAATATAATGATAGAGAGGCTTCTCAAAGCGTTTGATGAGGATGACAATGAATTAATGGGTATATATCAACTGCCAAGATTAATTTAGAATTTGATTTGATTTACGTCCGTCTCTGCAGAGGCCTACAAGGAAGGCGTGGGGTTCTGCCAGTGGTCGTACAGATCACACGTGCACTTTATTTAGTGATTTTTAAGTGATATTAAGGATTGTCCATGTCGAGTAGCCTACTGCTACATTCTAATTAAAGATACAGGCATGACGGGATGAAGATTCATAGTTACATTTATAGTTTTATAAGTTAAGACGAGTACGAAGTTCTGAGATAGGATATGACACAGCCATCAGTTTAGGAATTGCTTCTGTAATAGGAAGATAGGATGGTTTTCTATCTTTGAAACTTAAGTGGACATCATTTAGGATATTTTTAAGTCATGGGGCCCCAGATATCTAAAACATGTCAGTTTCCACTGTCCGATACAGAGGTGTCATGTGACGTGTCAGTGTGTTTTTTATAACCTTTTTTATTCCATCTTTTTCTCTTTTTAACCCTTTTTTTATTTTTTACATAGTAAAATAAACAATTATTGTCTTGAGAATAAAGCCACACACCAAAGGTTTTTCATTTAAAGACACTTTAAACACGTACTGTCTGCAAACAACAGAGTGCATGTATGTGCAGTGGGAGTAGACGCTGACTTCTCAGTTTGTGGCTGGAGCTTTAAGACCTTTTCAGCCCAGATGTCCAGAGAGTAAATTGTTTCCTTGTTCTTCAGCCAAAACCTTTTGAAACTTTATAATGCCACTAGAAAAGAAATCTTGTTCTGAACTCGTTCTTCATTTCCCTCCACAGGTGGCTACGGACTATTTCGGTAATCCTCTTCCTGAACAAACAGGACCTGCTCGCTGAGAAGGTTTTGGCAGGGAAATCTAAAATCGAGGAGTATTTCCCGGAGTTTGCACGCTACACTACACCTGACGATGGTAAGAGGTTGGCACTGATATCTGTGGGTGTCCAATACATAACACACACGTGTGTTTTCAAATGGTGTTGTGTCGATGTTGAGCCATTACCCGTAATGCTAACGAAAGGCAGTACTTACATATAGAGAGTACATGTTTCCCTGCAAA